>NW_028301536.1:13632500-13932500 GCF_042242905.1 Orbicella faveolata | reverse complement strand
CAAGAGTAACATATCAAGTATGAGGTATATAAAAGTTTCAGAAGCTTTGTACTAAATTTTCAATAATACTGTACCTATCAAATCAAAGACTATTGTGTCTGGAAAGATAATTCTGCATATGGTTTGTGATATTGTCAGATATTGTATCCAAAGTTAGATGTATTATTGACGGAGTATAAAACAGTGACATCGTATCGTGTACGGTCGTGTGCTAGCGTTACGTTTCAAGCTAAGTACAATAGAAGATAGAAATGATCGATACCGCATTCAGAGAAAGATAGAATCAGGAATCAGTTCCCCAAAAACTTTCCCTTGCGTCATGCAAGCTACATAACATGACTAAGTGGATTCACACCTTCTTAGGGCTTCCTCTGTTCGAAAGCTTATATTATCTGCTGGTACTTCTACACATTTGGAACTGTTCCCTGAGTGAAAGAAGTTCATAATCCATAAACTGAAAAGACCTTGTCGCGGTTTTGTTATCGACTGCAATTGTGACTGGTGCGATAAGAACGCATGTCAAAAAATACACTATCTTATTAGACATTTAATATCTGTATATGAAACACGAAGATCTTTAAGATCTTACAACCGCGCTTTTAAAAGTTAACTGTTTTGGTAGCATGAGTGACCCGAAGAAAAAAAAAACGAAAACAAAATATCGGTTTTGAACCTATTTCCAGGAAATTTGGCACACTGGAAGCTGAGAAAATTACTCTATTTCCGGCTATCATTTTTCAGCTCTTTTCGTCATACCCCCGCCTCGGGAGGGTTTTGTAAAGTTAGCGAATTAGTTCCAAGCCACCGTAATGGTGATTGCTGTCGGCGCAATGTTTATTTGCTAAAAAATTGCGGCCAAATCTTTCGGAGATGGAAGTCAGGACATTTGTAAGGATACAGAAAGTAATTTGGGACCAGTTGCTGACTTGTAAGGCTGAAATTATCCAGAAGTAAGGTTTTTTTAACTTGAACGTAACTAAGGCCACGCGGTGAATAAATTATCGGCTCTTCTCACTGTCTCGTTCTGTTTTTTGTTTCGTTCTCTTTTGGAGTCCGCCGAGGTCATTTTTTCGTCTAAATAACTTGAGAAAAGTTCGAAAAAGATGTTCCTCTTGAATTTTCAGCTTTCAGGCAATAATCCTGGATTTTTTTGACCGAAACGTAGGTTCACTGGTTATGTTAATGTGTTTCGGTGGCTATGGGCGACCGTCGCTTCCTTTGTCGACTCAAGCAACGAAGCTAGGTTACAAAAAAATCTAATAATATTTAGTTCTGGTTTTGTTCGATTTCTTTGAAATTTTAATATGATGAAGCTGGATTGTTAACGAATAGATTTTAATACTGCCGATATGAGGTAGCTATTAACGCTAAAGTGATATATCGCTTCGATGTCAGGGTTTTGAAGAGATTTTTTTGCAACGTGTACGTTCGGCGTGATTTTGTAATCTGAGATTTCTGTTGACCCTGAAGAAACAAGGTTTCGCGAGTAAACATTACAGATTGCGTAATTCAAAGTTGGCCGAGTGGAGATCTGCGTCTGGTCTCCGACAAAAAAAAAAACAAGAAGATCTGTTAGATCTTATAACCGCGCTTTTAAAATTTAACTGTTTTCTTAGTACTACAGTCGCAACGCAGTGCATATTCCAAAGCAATCTTTGATGATTCATTGATTACTGTAGACATCACAGCACTTGATCAACATAAACTCTATTATCGCACCATCAGTCGTAGCCGTTGTGACATCTCCGATGACGTACTAGTCTTAATCTGGAAGTTTCTTCGGGATATGTATGGGCATGAAGATACGAACACTATTACAAACCGCTTTCTTTCTTTAAAGTCACGATTAAATTTAATTGGTTTTTTCCCTTGAGTTAAGGGTTAGCAAAGAAGTCACACGAGTCACATAATTCAAGAATTGCGTTATCTACGGCTATCTTTAGTACGGTGGTTATTTCCCTATCAATGACGTAATCTTTGCACGTTCTGACACGTTGTTTGCTTGGCTTGCAAATATTTAATTTTCTTTCCGATCTATGAACTCGCTGCGATGAAACAGTCAAAGGATTTACTTCATTTGCCTAAAACCGCAAGAAATACTCGCAAAATTACAAATAAATTAATGACCGTCGCTTCTGCCGAAATAAACTTGCAAAGTAAACACGATCTTATTTGTCACGTAGCGAAAGTGAAAGCTGCAACGTCAGCGCATTCCATGGCTGACGTAATACCTTTTTTCAGCGTATTTATTATTCCCTTTAAATCCAACGCTTTGATAAAGCGAAAAGAAAAGATATTTTACCCACAAAAAAGAAAACAATATCCGTAAAATTGTCCGTGTGTTTATGTTTTAACAGCTTCTGGCGGAAAAACATCACACGTTGCGTGACTCAAAGTTTGGCCGAGCGGAGGTCTGCGTCTGGTCACCGACAAAAAAAAAAAAATAAAAAAATAATAAACCACGGGTAAACCTAGAACCGCGCTCGGCCCATGGCCGCGCGGTTAACAAGAAGATCTGTTAGATCTTATAACCGCGCTTTTAAAATTTAACTGTTTTCTTAGTACTACTACAGTCGCAACGCAGTGCATATTCCAAAGCAATCTTTGATGATTCATTGATTACTGTAGACATCACAGCACTTGATCAATACAAACTCTATTATCGCACCATCAGTCGTAGCCGTTGTGACATCTCCGATGACGTACTAGTCTTAATCTGGAAGTTTCTTCGGGATATGTATGGGCATGAAGATACGAACACTATTACAAACCGCTTTCTTTCTTTAAAGTCACGATTAAATTTAATTGGTTTTTTCCCTTGAGTCAAGGTTTAGCAAAGAAGTCACACGAGTCACATAAGTCAAGAATTGCGTTATCTACGGCTATCTTTAGTACGGTGGTTATTTCCCTACCAATGACGTAATCTTTGCACGTTCTGACATGTTCTTTGCTTGGCTTGCAAATATTTAATTTTCCTTCCGATCTATGAACTGGCTGCGATGAAACAGTCAAAGGATTTACTTCATTTGCGTAAAACCACAAGAAATACTCACAAAATTACAAATAAATTAATGACCGTCGCTTCTGCCGAAATAAACTTTCAAAGTAAACACGATCGTATTTGTCACGTAGCGAAAGTGAAAGCTGCAACGTCAGCGCATTCCCTTTAAATCCAACGCTTTGATAAAACGAAAAGAAAATATATTTTACCCACAAAAAAGAAAACAATATCCGTCAAATTGTCCGTGTATTTATGTTTTAACAGCTTCTGGCGGAAAAACATCACACGTTGCGTGACTCAAAGTTTGGCCGAGCTGAGGTCTGTGTCTGGTCACCGACAAAAAAAAAAATAATAATAAACCACGGGTAAACCTAGAACCGCGCTCGGCCCATGGCCGCGCGATTAATTAAAAAAAATAAACCAAGGGTAGAACATGAACCGCGCTCGGCCCATGGCCGCGCGGCTAACAAGTTGGCCTGTATTTTGGCAAGCAAGGCCAGTCAAAATACACTCTCCATTACAATACACAGCAGTTTAAAACCCCGTCCACACTACACCGGAGAAATTTGAAAACGCAGCGTTATTTCCACGGTTAGGCCTACCGTCCACACTAATCCGTCACGAAAACGGAGCTTTTCAAAAACGCTCTTTAAAACGGAGTTCGAAAACGCCGGCTTTGCGTTTTAGTATGGGTAGAAAACATTTTAAAAACGGAGCTCTGCCAAAACGAAGACGTTACGATAATCACGTAATTTCCCTGTCTGCGTTTTGCTCAAACAAATCCAAAACGACCGGTGATTGTTGCGTTTTCAAATTTCTGTTAATAATTTTAAAAACTATTAACATAAATCCCTTTCACTCCCAGTATTAATTACCCTTATTGTCTGCCGTACAATTCTTGTAATGTTAGTTCAGATAATTTTTTTGGGTCTGAGAATTTGGTGAATTTCAACAGATTTCCAGACCTATGCAGGACCAGAAGCCTTTTTCCAGGGCTTTCCAATCCTGGAAAACACCACAACAAAACTCCAGGACTTTCCAGGTTTTCCAGGCCCCATAAGAACCCTGTGTTAAGCAGAGAATGATCTTTAGATTTTAAAACACAATCTAAAACTTAGCATCCTCACATTCACATTTAGTTTTGTGACTTATCAATAACGATTTATTACTACCACTGTTATTTTCAATTTTGTTAAGCATTTTAATTATTTTTTTGTCCTTCGCTTTCTTTCACTTTTACCATTGTGCCCTTAAAAAAATCACTGGTAAAAATGATTCTAAAGGAGCAGAGTATGGTAGACTTTGAGTTGAAGTGTCGCACGACCTGGCTGCAGTTTATAGCAGAACCCCTGGTATCAACGCCAGCAAATTCCACAAAATAATTTCTATCGCTATGTTACATTGCTGTGCGCAGAATGTGTACATCTTTTGGTTTTGACTTCATTGTCTATGTTCAAGTTTTGTAACATATCCTTGCTAATGTTGAGTTGTGATACATCAGGTGTCGACTTTGGTTCCTGGGGGGGTAGGCTGAGTAGCTCCCTGCACTGTGGAGGCATTGCTTGGCTGTTTAGGTTGCCTTGCACCAAATATGGTACTGCCTACTCGTACATTTGTACTGCCCATTAAAATCTACCAAAAAAGAAACATGCGTTGTTTAGAACTGGGGGACAGTTAAGGGAGTATGAAGGAAAAGCCAGACATGATCAGAGATGATCCAACACAACTGGCCAATCACAAGAACTTGTATAACGTTAACAACCAATGTAAGTTCAGAGAGAAATCCTGAAGCCAGTGCCAAGTGTGAAAAACTAGTTTGTTCTCACTTCTGAGCAATTAGAGCATGTTTATACAGAGGTTTGTTTCTAGAAACAATCTTTTGTTATGATGATGATGTAGAGAGTCCAAGCAGAAAAAGCAAGATCAAAAAAAAAAACATTTTTATTATTTATGTTCAAGTAACATATCAAAGACGAAAGACAGTGTTTCATCGGGATATTCAACCATCGAGAAGAGAGTTGAAAATACGACGCGCAGCGAAGTATTTTTGACGAAATTCGAGCTGATTGGATGGCCGATGAAACACTATCCGGAGTGTTTGATATATCTTCTCAGTCCAAACAAAAGCTAAGGAGTAAACAGAGACGTAAAATCGTCAAAATCTGTGCTAATTAAGACCGAGTATCCAAACCTCCTTCATGGTAACCTTGTGATTTTCTTTTGTAACTTGATGAATTATTAATGAGTTTGAGAACAGTCAATCAAAAACCATTCTAGTGTTGATTGATAATGATAATTGACAATACTTCTTCTTTGACAGCAAGTGTTTGTCCAAACTCTTTGGAACAGTTGGCACTCAATAACACATACAACATGACATGCTTTCGCTCCACACAGGATGCTTTTTTTTAGGAACCAGCTTGCCATGAGTCTCCCTGTATCTCAGTGCTTAGAGCATTGACCACACCAGTGTGTGGAAGATCATGGGCTCCAGTCTGTCGGGGACTCAGATTTTTGTCTCTATCCCGTGCCCACAAAAAATAAAGTTATAACTTCCTTCAGCAGCTAAAAGAATGTTTGCAGATACAGTCAACTGACTCTCTTGAAACAAATATACTTCATTCATGTGCCCTTATGTTGAAATACCAATAATACCAGTTAAACAGAATTGCAACTATCCGTAACATGTCTTAAGATGTCACTCAACTGACTGGACACAGCCTTCAAACAATACACTTACCGCTTTGTCAAAATCATTTGACATTCCCATGCTCAACTCTACATCTTCTGGACTAAGGCCTAGTTTTTCACAAACGTTTTTCCGGCATTCTACTAAACACTGAAAAGAAAATAAGAACACTAAAGTTACAGCACAGGTTTACATGTATCGTAGATTTACCCTTTTTTAAGATCACTTGATGAGAACTAACAAAACAGCTGCCCTCATCTGTAAACTTAATTGGGGCTTGAGTACCTGACACCACCAGAGTTTTAGTCTGTAATACAGGTGTATTTCTGGTTAGCACCAATAGGGGAGGCTTGGAGAGAGAAAAAAAATGTGTTCTGAGAAGCAGGAGTAAGGTTGAATGAAACGTGACAGGGAAGGAGGAGGGGTAGAGAAAATATTGCCTCACCCCCTCTATATTCTTGTTCTTTCATCCCGACATGAACCATTTATTTATTTTTTTACAGCTTTGCGATGGCCTATTGATAGGTGAACAGAAATATCCAGTGTTCTCAACCAGCAAGAACACCTGCACAGAAGGCTAGAAGAGTTTATCTCAGTTTCTGTAGCATGAAGCATCCAGAAGTATTGATACTCATTCTTAAGGTTGTACATATTTGCAGGCTACCAGGCTACCCTCAGCATTTTACCAGGTTGACCTAAAAGTTGTTGGCACCCTCTGGACTCATGAAAAGTGCTGTGCAGTCATCTGGGACAAAAGTTACTTGCAATTACTGTGCAATTGCAAGCAACTTTTCATTCTCACTTTCATAATGGGCAAGGGATCAGTCAAGTTATCTAAAGCATTAAAAGAGCAAACTAAGACTTGCCCAGGGCAACCAAAACTTGAGAGCTACTTGTCCCAAGGGCACGCTGGAATTCAAGTTTTTTTCAAGCCCTGACCCTTTTATACTCCGGGTTAGAAAAAGCACTGTAAGTCAGAGTAAAGTGTTTTGGCTAAGAACAGTAACTTGGTTACATTCCCAAGTAGAATGTTTAATCCAGGGTTCAAATGTGCTGATGATGAAGGCACTATGTCTTGCATAAATTGGCAATCCTTACTCTTTTTTGTGTGGAAAGTACATGTAACAGCACTTTGTACAACAGTGCAATATTAAAATAACAATAATGGCCCAACAATTCATTAATCTAAACAACAACTTTGTGCTTACAATGAAATCAGGATTTGCCCCTTGACTCCAGTCGTAATTCATTTCACCGATAGTCATTAGTCCTGAAAACTTTCAATGAGAACAGTGCAAGATAATGTGTTCCACAAGCTCTACACAATGATCACTTGAACATCCACTTTTACCTGCAACGAAACAAAATCAGTGGAAATATAAGATATACAATAACAAGCGATCAAATGTCAATTGAAATTTGTAGAGTTTCTAAGTATACACACTGCAACACATGTATTTATAGTAGATCGTGCTTATGAGCCAGGCTGGCCAGACGAGAAATGTACCCAATATAAAAAAAGAATTGATTTTAAGCAATCAGTAACTGATTTTTTTCCCCACACCCATCACACCTTCTTACAAAGGTCCTTTCAGCCCTCCCTTCCTCCCACCCTCTTCTTTAAAGCACCTACATATATGAAAGGGCTGGCGATAGTGGCCTCTAGACTTGCTAGTAAGATTGTTTTAATCATTAAACACGTGTACATGTAACTGTATGATTGTACATCTAATTCTTTAGATTTGTATGCCATGATGTTTCATTGTCTGTCTTATTAAGCATACCAAAGTTATTATCATTAGAAGTGGGATGGTTGAGTGGTGTTTTGGAGAGTTCTAGTGGCCAGCAGTAAAATTAATTAATCACTGCATCATGCAAAAAAATCAGTTTTTCAACAAGCAGTAACTATCACGTACTAGCCAAACAGTCATTTTCACCACCCTATCTTCTGTACATAAGTTCTTTAATTCTGCAATTTCCTCAAATTGTATCTTATGTGCCCATCAGACAAGTGAAGATTTGAATGTACTAGCCCAGCTGTTAAAACCACTATTGCAGGGTGTAAGATGCGACTTTCTTCGCATACTGCACTTTGGAACTTTTCTGTTTTCATACCAATCACATTTCTCATTGTACACACAGTATACTAAAATCTGTAGAATGACTGTAGAAAAGAAAGATAATTTTGGAACACCCAACATCTCATCTTGAGAGGGAACACTAACTTTCTTCCTTGCTTGTGTTCACTTGAACCATCACATTAAGGGGCTTGGTTTTGTTTTGTTTCTACCACGAGGAGTTGAGTGTGGTTGCAAGCTTTGGTTAGGGACACCTGTGGGCATAAGTAAGATAAAAATTATCAACTCTAAGTTAGAATTGGTATTAGAACTGCAGCCAGAAACAATAATGTTATTCAGTTCCTACCAACAATATTGTTGCATTTGTTACTCTGTAAATGACCAATGAAATGCCATCGTATGTCCTTAAGTTCCTGAATCTGAAATAAGTAATTCATTTACAAAAAATAAATCACAAGTAATCCTATAAGTCATTGAATGTATTTCACATAAAAATGGATCTTACAAATTCCGTATCAGTCAAATGTTCCTTTCAATCACAAAATAATGAATTAATCAGTGGAAATTAAATTCAACATAATTTCCATACTTGATCATTAAATCATGGCTTGATGAAAAACTTGTCTAGGAATCCAGCATAAAAAAATAATAGTATGCACTCAAAAATTGGGAACGAAACTTGATTTCAGGAAATGCAACAGCATCAAGAATGGCAAGCAGAAAAGGGTAAGTGATTTTGTGGCAAGAGGATGACATAAAGATATTATCTTGCCTTCTTGCACCACACCCTTTCCCTTTTTTTTTTTTTTTTTTCACTTGGCCTTTGACACTGCGGGAGACGCGGTGGCCTCATGGTTAGTGCGCTCATCTCCGGATTGAGCGGTCCGGGTTCGAGCCCTGGCCGGGGATATTGTGTTGTGTTCTTGGGCAAGACACTTTACTCTCACAGTGCCTCTCTCCACCCAGGTGTATAAATGGGTACCGGCAAACTTAATGCTGGGGGTAACCCTGCAATGGACTAGCATCCCATCCAGGGGGGAGTAGAAATACTCCTAGTCGCTTCATGCTACAGAAACCGGGATAAGCTCCGGCCTGATGGGCCACTTGGCTCGTATGCAGACTTTACCTTTACCTTTGACACTGCTCTAGAACTAACCAAACATCTTGAATTCAAGAATCCAATCACCATTCTACACACTAATCCAAGTTCCAAGTTCATGTGGTTCAACACCCCTCCCCTTTTTTGCCCAATGTTTTTTTTGTGCTGCTCAGAACTAACCAAACACCTGACCCCCTTATAATTCTTCATGCCAATCCCTTTCATCCTGTTGCTCCAAACCCATCCATTTGTTTTCACTTGCCATTTTCACACAGCTCCACAACTATCCAAAACCCCGAGGCAGGATAGTTTAATTTTGATTGTCATAAACTTTGAAGCTAAAAAATTTATAGCAAACCTTTGGATTATTTGACTTCTCAATCAGTTCTTGAACCAGTGTAAATGATTAAGTAAACACAATAATACTTAAATCTACCTTCACCTACAATTTGTTTATCAATCAAATAGACACCCCCTTAGGAAACAAAAGTATGCTGCATGATGAAAATTATGTTGAGTATCTTAATTGTCAAAGTTTACTTTTAACAATGCTTATTGTCAAGCAACCAATTAGATACGAAAACGTAACGGTATTTTAAACTTGCGAAAGAATAGAAGGATCAGTATGGAGATTCATATAAAACCAGTTTCTAAAATTCGTATTATGGACATATCCCCGCCATCCGAATTCCAGTTCTAATGATACAAATTAGTACTTTCATTGCAGAATTACTTTGTTTTGATAAATCAAACACTCGTTGCGGTTTTCACGGTTATTAATTGCAGCGTTTCATTCCGAAGAAATGCCCTTTGGAACACACAAAATGGCGCCTACCTGTATAAATGTCACTTTCCACATCTTGACTCAGCCGAAATCCTCTCCTGGTATCGATCCATCCCAATCAAATTTTTTAAGTTCAAAGATGTCATTCAACATTTACGGCAATTAAGACTTTGTATACCCTGAAAGTATTGCGGCTTTTTTAGCCTTCTTTCAGCAAATATAAACGCATCCATGAACACTAATCTTGCTTCGATCGCGCGCAAAAAACAGTCTTGATTGCCCCTCTTCTTCGCATTAAATGCTGTGCAAAAACGATCGCCATTTTGATACCAACAGCTCAATGACAGATAAAAGGCTGGTAACTACAGGGGGTGATTACGAGGCTAGAGGCTCGGTGGCACAGGCTTTTTTTGGAGGGAATTTCAGAATTTTTTTTTTGTTTTCGCGCAAAAAAAAAAAAAAAAAATCAAAACAAGAAGGAACAAGAAGATCTGTTAGATCTTATAACCGCGCTTTTACAATTTAACTGTTTGCTTAGCACTACCGTCGGAACGCAGTGCTCATTCCAAAGCAGTTATTGATGATTCTTTTCTTACTGTAGACATCACATCACTTGATCAACACAAACTGTATTATTGCACCATCAGTGGTAGCCGTTGACAAATCTCCGATGACGTAATGGTCTTAATCTTTGTAGAACTTTCTTCGGGATATGTATGGGCATGAACGATATAAATGACACGATAATAACACTATTAACAACAGCTTTCTTCCCTAAAAGTCATGATTAAATTTAATTGGTGTTTTCCACGAGTAAAGGGCTAGCAAAGTAGTCACACAAGTCATATAATTTAATAATAAAACTCTATCCCGACCGATGTATCGATTTTGGTCACTCCAGTGACCACAGATTGAAAACGTGACAGAAAATTGGCGTTACTTTCGATTCTCACCAAATTTGGACAGTGGGATGATCTCATCATAAGCCAATTACAGGCCATTTTTCAGCTTTTTTCGTCATATCCCCCCACGGGAGAATTTTGTCAAGTTAGCTAATTTGGTATGCAAGCCACCGTAATGGCGGTCACCGTCGACGAAATGTTTATTTGCTCAAAATTGGGGCAAAATCTTTCGGAGGTGGACGTCAGGACATTTGTAAGGATACAGAAAGTAATTTGGGACCGGTTGCTGGCTTCTAAGGTTGAATTTATCCAGAAGTAAGCTGTATTTTCGTTTTCGTGCCGAAAGCCATGCGATGAAATATTATCGGCTTGTTCTGCTGTCTTGTTCTGTTTATCTCTTGGTCTTTTTTGTAGCCCGCCGAGGCCAGTCTTTCGTCTAAATCAGTTGAAAAAAGTTCGAAAAAGATGTTCCCATTCAAGTTTAAGCTCTCAGGCGATAATTCTGGAGTTTTTTGGCCGAAACGTTCGGCTTTGTTATGTTGGTGTTTTTCGGTTGCTATGGGCGACCGTTGCTTCCTTTGTTAGGTCAAGTCTGGGGAATGAGGTCACAAAAAAATTCTAATTAATTGCTGGTTTTCAGTGTCACGCAATTCAAAATAGATCAAAATAAATATCAAAACCGGTCAATAGATAAAGTCCGGAATCTGGGAAATGAAAGAAGGTAAATATGCAAAGACTCTCGCCAAAATTCTAGTCACAGCAATTTTTCGTATGCGAGATATGCGGAGAAATTTTTTACCCAAATTTATAGAGATTTGTATGGAGACGCCATGCTGGTGCCCATCCGTATGGGCACCAACATGGCGGCCGGAAACCAACAGAAACATCTGTCACTGAGTTTTTCTACAAAAACATAAATTTATCCCTTGAGGAACTCTAAAACATCAAAATAATACTTTTTCTAAGACATGAACTGTTCAGATAGCCAAGTTTCTCAAAATAAGTCACTTTTTTAACCATCATGACAGCTCTCTAGGCCGTCATGTAAATGCCGCCTCACACAAAAGCTTAGAAATTCAGGCGTAGTGTATCACCAAACCAAGAACCCATTCGGAGCGAAAATTTGTATGAATATTAGTTTTCAGCTGCTCTTATACATCATTTAAGTAAAATCTCAGGAAGATCAATAGTTTTGTAGTTCGAATTTTAGTGACGTCATGTGAAAACCAGCTATTCTGGTTTTGTTCGATTTCGCTGAAATTTTAACACGATAAAGCTGGATTGTTAAGGAATAGATTTACCGTCTGCCGATGTGTGGTAGCTATTAACGCTGAAGTGTTATATCGCTTCGAAGTCAGGGTTTTGAAGAGATTTTTTTGCAACCTGTGGGTTCGGCGTGATTTTGTAATCGGAGGTTTCGCTTAACCCCGAAGGAAAAATATCCGGAAAAGGTCATTTCATCGACGATTCAAACGAATATAAATATGTATATGTTCCGAGCTAAATTTCTGCTGAAAAAATATAATTTTTGGCGAGCGCTGGGTTTTTAATTTTTTCCCGCGAAAGATGAGATTTATTAATGTTTCAACAGCTTTTGGCGAGTAAACATCACAGTTTGCGTGACTCAAAATTTGGCCGAGTGGAAGCTTCGGTCTGCTCGCACAGAAGTCGAACAAGAAGATCTCTTAGATCTTATAACCGCGCTTTTAAAATTTAACTGTTTGCTTAGCACTACCGTCGGAACGCAGTGCACATTCCAAAGCAGTTATTACTGTAGACATCACATCACTTGATCAACACAAATTGTATTATTGCACCATCAGTGGTAGCCGTTGACAAATCTCCGATGACGTAATGGTCTTAATCTTTGTAGAACTTTCTTCGGGATATGTATGGGCATGAACGATATAAATGACACGATAATAACACTATTAACAACAGCTTTCTTTCTTAAAAGTCATGATTAAATTTAATTGGTGTTTTCCACGAGTAAAGGGCTAGCAAAGTAGTCACACAAGTCATATAATTTAATAATAAAACTCTATCCCGACCGATGTATCGATTTTGGTCACTCCAGTGACCACAGACTGAAAACGTGACAGAAAATTGGCGTTACTTTCGATGATCTCATCATTAGCCAATTATAGGCCATCTTTCAGCTCTTTTCGTCATATCCCCTCCTCGGGAGAATTTTGTCAAGTTAGCTAATTTAGTATGCAAGCCACCGTAATGGCGGTCACCGTCGACGAAATGTTTATTTGCTCAAAATTGGGGCAAAATCTTTCGGAGATGGAAATCAGGACATTTGTAAGGATACAGAAAGTAATTTGGGGCCGGTTGCTGGCTTCTAAGGCTGAATTTATCCAGAAGTAAGCTGTATTTTCGTTTTCGTGCCGAAAGCCGTGCGATGAAATATTATCGGCTTGTTCTGCTGTCTTGTTCTGTTTTTCTCTTGGTCTTTTTTGTAGCCCGCCGAGGCCAGTCTTTCGTCTAAATCAGTTGAAAAAAGTTCGAAAAAGATGTTCCCATTCAAGTTTAAGCTCTCAGGCGATAATTCTGGAGATTTTTGGCCGAAACGTTCGGCTTTGTTATGTTGGTGTTTTTCGGTTGCTATGGGCGACCGTTGCTTCCTTTGTTAGGTCAAGTCTGGGGAATGAGGTCACAAAAAAATTGTAAAATTAAACGAAACTTACCTAAGTTGAAGTTTGATTGAGATTCTACGAAGTCATTGGTCTGGAGCTAGGGAGTCAGGTGAGATATGCGCGCGAAACCAGAGCGGTCACACTTTAAAGGCGAATGATCAGGACTGTTGTAAATCAGTAGGGTGGGTAGCCCAGATGGGAGGGCACCTGACTCCCTAGCTCCAGACCAATGACTTCGTAGAATCTCAATCAAACTTCAACTTAGGTAAGTTTCGTTTAATTTTACAATTCTACTTCGTCATTGGTCAATGTCGCTAAGGAGTCACGTGAGACTTTAAAGCGTCATGATCATGAGCAAAACCATGAACATCAATCTATTTAATGCAATATAGATGACAACAGGGTGCTGTAACAAGGTACACACCACATCAAAATGTCATGTCTCTTCAAGTAACCTTACAGTAACAGTAACAATATGGTAAACAATTCTGGTTGAAACAGCTGTGTAAAAAGCATTTAACGGTGACTATGCAGCAGTTCATGTCCGAAGTTTGCGGCAGTGTCTTGGATAGGCTTATCATAAAACCGAGCAAAGGTGCTCACACTACTCCAACCTGCCGCAGACAAGATAGTGTCAATAGGGACCTGTTTCCCTTTTGCAGCTGATGTGGCGGCTGCTCTTGTGCTATGTGCTTTATATACACTAGTGTCAATTCCTGCTTTGGCCATGACATTCTTGATCCAGCGAGCGATAGTGTCAGTTGACACAGGCTTGTGAGGCTTCTGATAGCCAATCAGCAACTGGTCAGTTTCTCCTCGTAAGTGAGATGTTCTATCGATATAGGCGTGCAAATGTTGTACAACACACAGGTTCCGGTCAGCCTCGTATGCCAAAAACTCAATTCGACCTAGGTGCTTGCCCGGCCGAGTGGTCTTCAGTGGTGTTTCAATGGTAAATACACATGTGTTTGCAGTTAAATTCATTGAGGTCAGATTAAGCGCCTTCAGCGTCTGTACTCTCTGGCCAGACAAGAGGGCAAGCAACATGGTAAGCTTCCAGGACAGATCTCTCAGACTTAAATCCACTCCAAGAGTCCAAGTGGCAAGTACCTTTAGGACAGAGTTTACATCCCATATTTCTTTGTATCGTGGGAGGGAAGGCCTACTTTCGAAAACGCCTTTCACAAACCTGGTAACGAGCGGATGGCTGCCAAAATGAACACTCCCAGGAAGCACAATAATAGAGGACAGGGCACTACGTGCAGTGTTAATACAGCTGTATCCCACACCAGTAGCAAAGAGGTCTCCAAGGAAATTTATGCCATCCTGTAAAGTGGCCTGAAGGGGATTAATTTTCCGTCGACAGCAGAATGATTCCCACTTCTTGTAGTAAGTTTGGTACTGGGTTGTGGTGCCCGGTCTCCAGGACTGCATAATGATTCTGGAAGCTGCTGTCGAAATTCCTTGGCTTTCAAGGGATCTCCAGACAAGTGGCACATCAGCAGCTCCAGTTTTGGATACAGAGGGTGAATCTTTTCTGGACTGCTCGGAAGAAACAGCAGTTTCTTTCTTTTGGGTAGTAGTACTGGATTGTCGATCAGCATTCTCATCAAGACAGGCCACCACGTTTGGGTTGGCCATTTTGGCACAATGATAATTCCTTGAACTTTCTCCTGTTGGAACTTCTGCAATACTCTGGAGATAAGAGAAAATGGAGGGAACATGTAAGGCACATATTGCTTCCATGATAAATGAAATGCATCAATTGCCACAGCCCCTGGATCAGGATGCCAGGATACATAGGGCTGAAGCTGGTGGTTTATTCTGGAAGCAAATAAGTCAATGTTGGGCTCAACCTTTGCTGCATTGATGCAGTCCCTGAAAATAGTTCTGTCTAGTGTCCACTCAAGTTGCGAGTGAGACCGTCTAGATTGTCTATCAGCTTCCACATTCTCTACACCAGGGATATGGACAGCTGTCAGCCAAATATTTCTTTGGGCACACCATAACCAAATTTCTTTGGCTAGGTCATTTCTTTTTTCAGAGCTACTAGTACCCATATGGTTAATATCAGACAGGGCAGTCATATTATCCACCATGACCTTCACATGCTGCCCATTAATGATAGGTGAAAAAGATTTAAGAGCCAAGTATATGGCTAGGAGCTCTAAATAGTTTATGTGGTTTCTGGCTTCCTCTGCAGTCCACTGTCCACCTGTACTGGTATCGTTTAGGGCGCAGCCCCAGCCAGTGGATGAGGCATCAGTTGACATGACAACAGTAGGCTCACCATGACTAATGACATTGTAACTGGCTTCAAGGTGTGTGTTCCACCACAATAATTCTGTACCAGCTTTGTCTGATACTACCATACAAGCATCATAATCACCCTTGCTATATCTTAAAGCAAGAGTTTTCTCCCTCTCTAACTGACGGAAATAGAGCGGGCCATACATGACACCTGGGAAACTAGATACCATATACCCAAGGGCCCTTGAAACCTCCCGTATAGTGGTTTCTTTGGCCTTGATAAGCTTGGTACAAATTGATTTGAGCTTGTTGACTTTTTCATTGGTCAAATAAATTTTCATCTGGACTGAGTCCAAGACAAACCCCAAAAATAATAAGTTTTGTGAAGGGATAAAAACTGACTTTTGAGGGTGAATAATGAAACCCAATGAGAGGAACATTTTCACAGTGTCTAGAACATTAGCTAGGCATTCCTCATAACTTCCACCTTGTAGGTACGAGTCATCAATATACGGTGAGTTTATATGCCCAAGTTGTCTCAAAACAGAGTAGGCTGGCTTCATTAGTTTAGTAAACTTCCTTGGGCAGAAAGCTAAACCATTAGGAAAACAGGTAAACTGATACAATTTGCCACCCCATTCAAACTTAAGGTACTTCTGGTCTGAAACCGCAATAGGTACGCAGTAATATGCGTCCTTGAGGTCAACAGAGGCCATATAGCAGTTAGGGGTAATAAGACTTATTACACTTTGAAGGGTATCCATTTTAAAGTGGTTGTATTGCATATGCTTATTCAGGTTTTTAAGGTTCAGGATCATTCGGTGAGATCCATCTTTTTTGGGTCGCACAAAAACAGAAGAGATAAACTCCCCTGGTTCATGACTGGTTTCAACAACAACTGCCTTCTGAAGCAAGCTTGCAACCTCTTTGGAAATAATAGCATTTTCTTCTACACTAAAACATTTCACTGCAGGGGGGCGTGTTTGGCAAGGCTTAGTGTCAAATTCAATGTATTGTCCTGACACCATTTGAAGAATCTCAGTGTCTGAGGTGATTCTTTGCCAACAATGGACAAATTGTGCCAGCCTACCGCTTTTGAAGCAACTTGTTTGGGCAACAAGGTAAGCTATGAGTGTAGGAATAAAGCCTTCAAATTGGGTTACCTGTAACATGTGGAGCTTGGACATAATGTCATCGGCAGTATTTATTTCTTGCTGGTTTCCTCCTTTTTCTTCCAGGTTTTCTGGGGCTTCCACCTGGACTGGAAATGGCCCTTGCCTAAAAAAGGCTGGTCCTGTTTCTGGTGATAAGGAGGTTTGGTGAAAGATTTATTAGTGCTATTGTGCACTGCCGTGTGACTAATTCGGTTTGAGGCTCGAATTGCAGTAAGCTGCGACTGAAGCTCGTCGCCAAATAACAAGTTGGTAACCGGCGTTTGCGAAGAACACAGCGAGCCGTATTCTTTGTTAAGGTTGGGTTTGATAGCTTCCCGTCTACGAAGCGAGAGCTCGTAATTGGTGTGACCCAACAGGGCAATGGCATCAATTTGTGCTGTGACTAAGGCGCCCGTGTCGAGCTTGCCACTTTGCGTGCCCTGGCCTCGAAAATCCATGAGCTTCTGGGTTGATTGAGCAATAATGGCTCCAACCTTCACTATCATGTTCTGAATAGCGGACAATCTGAGGTCCTGCTTTTTCCCATGATGGGTTAATTTTCCCCAAATCTCTGGGTTCACCTTGGGGGCAACAAGCTTCTCGCAGTTTTCAGGGCGAGCGTATTTCTCGACCGTCTCTTTGACCTTGTTCTCACTCAGTTTCGAAGCCCATCTCTTATTGATAATATCTGCAAGTTGCTTGGATGTTGGGCTGCTCACCTTGTCATCTTTTGAGAAGTCAAGGGCCAATTTCTTTAAAAGATCGTCTTCGCCTTCATTGTTGCAGGAGTCCTGCGTTTTGGCGGACGACGTTTTGGCGCCTTCGGAGTCGTTCTCAGCGCTGGTTGCAAGAAGCTTTTGAACGTCCGAATCATCGCTTTCACCGCCAGTTTCAACAGCATCACCGGCATCAACTCTAGGTTTCTTTGTTTCCCCATTTAAAGGGTCTAAAGTCCCAGAGCGAGCGTCTCGCTTCGCTGGGCGCTGCTTCGACAAAGCAGCGAAAGCTTCGCCCATGGCGGACAATGAACCCGCCATGTGATCCATGTTTCGGTCCAAATTAGTGAGT
Organism: Orbicella faveolata; assembly: GCF_042242905.1. Taxonomy (NCBI): domain Eukaryota; kingdom Metazoa; phylum Cnidaria; class Anthozoa; order Scleractinia; family Merulinidae; genus Orbicella; species Orbicella faveolata. The sequence continues at coordinate 13,914,833 of NW_028301536.1, read as the reverse complement.
ACTCTCAATAGCGAGTCGCTATTGTCGAGTGCAGGATCCTCTAGAAGGTCGTCTTCGACTTCCTCAGTGGGATTTTCCTTCGGTATTTCGTCGGGATCTTCTGGATGGTTTGTTTTCGCCATGATAAATATTTCTACGTGCAACTACTCTAAAGTTCGCTTGCAAGTGACCGCTCTGGTTTCGCGCGCATATCTCACGTGACTCCTTAGCGACATTGACCAATGACGAAGTAGAATTCTAATTAATTCTGGTTTTGTTCGATTTCGCTGAAATTTTAACATGATAAGGCTGGATTGTTAACGAATAGATTCACTGCCTGCCGATGTGTGGTAGCTATTAACGCTTAAGTGATATATCGCTTCGAAGTCAGGGTTTTGACGAGATTTTTTTGCAACGTGTGGGTTCGGCGTGATTTTGTATTCGGAGGTTTTTGTTGACCCCGAAGGAAAAAATATCCGGAAAAGGTCATTTCATCGACGATTCAAACGAATATAAATATGTATATGTTCCGAGCTAAATTTCTGCTGAAAAAATATAATTTTTGACGAACGCTGGGTTTTTAATTTTTTCCCGCGAAATTCAGTATCGGAGATGAGATTTATTAATGTTTCAACAGCTTTTGGCGAGTAAACATCACAGATTGCGTGACTAAAAATTTGGCCGAGTGGAAGCTTGGGTCTGGTCGCAGACAAAACTGCGAAAACAAGAAGATCTCTTAGATCTTATAACCGCGCTTTTAAAATTTAACTGTTTGCTTAGCACTACCGTCGGAACGCAGTGCACATTCCAAAGCAGTCATTGATGCTTCTTTTCTTACTGTAGACATCACATCACTTGATCAACACAAACTGTATTATTGCACCATCAGTGGTAGCCGTTGACAAATCTCCGATGACGTAATGGTCTTAATGTAGAACTTTCTTCGGGATATGTATGGGCATTAACGATATGAACGACACAATAATAACACTATTAACAACAGCTTTCTTTCTTAAAAGCCATGATTAAATTTGATTGGTGTTTTCCACGAGTAAAGGGCTAGCAAAGTAGTCACACAAGTCATATAAAACAAACCTTATCCCGACCGATGTATCGATTTTGGTCACTTCAGTGACCACAGATCGAAAACGTGACAGAAAATTGGCGTTACTTTTGATTCTCACCAAATTTGTCATATCCCCTTCTCGGGAGAATTTTGTTAAGTTAGCTAATTTAGTATGCAAGCCACCGTAATGGCGCTCTCCGCGGTGAAATGTTTATTTGCTCAAAAATTGCGGCCAAATCTTTCGGAGATAGAAGTCAAGACATTTGTGCCGAAAGCCACGCGATGAATTAATATTATCGGCTTTTTCTGCTGTCTTGTTCTGTTTTTTCTCTTGGTCTTTTTTGTAGTCCGCCGAGGCCAGTCTTTCGTCTAAATCAGTTGAAAAAAGTTCGAAAAAGATGTTCCCATTCAAGTTTAAGCTCTCAGCCGATAATTCTGGAGTTTTTTGGCCGAAACGTCAGCTTTGTTATGTTGGTGTTTTTCGGTTGCTATGGGCGACCATGGCTTCCTTTGTTAGGTCAAGTCTAGGGAGTGAGGTTACAAAAAAATTCTAATTAATTCTGGTTTTGTTCGATTTCTATGAAATTTTAACACGATAAAGCTGGATTGTTAAGGAATAGATTTACTGCCTGCCAATGTGTGGTAGCTATTAACGCTTAAGTGATATATCGCTTCGAAGTCAGGATTTCGAAGAGATTTTTTGCAACGTGTGGGTTCGGCGTGATTTTGTATTCGGAGGTTTTTGTTGACCCCGAAGGAAAAAATATCCGAAAAAGGTCATTTCATCGATGATTCAAACGAATATAAATATGTATATGTTCCGAGCGAAATTTCTGGTGAAAAAATATAATTTTTGAGGAACGCGGGGTTTTTAATTTTTTTCCCGCGAAAGTCAGTATCGGAGATGAGATTTATTAATGTTTCAACAGCTTTTGGTGCGTAAACATCACAGGTTGCGTGACTCAAAATTTGGCCGAGTGAAAGCTTGGCTCTGGTCGCATACAAAACGAAACAAGAAGCTTTTAAAATTTAACTGCTTGCTTAGCACTACCGTCGGAACGCAGTGCACATTCCAAAGCAGTTATTGATGATTCTTTTCTTACTGTAGACATCACATCACTTGATCAACACAAACTGTATTATTGCACCATCAGTAGTAGCCATTGACAAATCTCCGATGACGTAATGGTCTTAATCTTTGTAGAACTTTCTTCGGGATATGTATGGGCATGAGCGATATGAATGACACGATAATAACACTATTAACAACAGCTTTCTTTCTTAAAAGTCATGATTAAATTTAATTGGTGTTTTCCACGAGTAAAGGGCTAGCAAAGTAGTCACACAAGTCATATAATTTAATAATAAAACTCTATCCCGACCGATGCATCGATTTTGGTCACTCCAGTGACCACAGATTGAAAACGTGACAGAAAATTGGCGTTACTTTCGATGATCTCATCATTAGCCAATTATAGGCCATCTTTCAGCTCTTTTCGTCATATCCCCCCCTCGGGAGAATTTTGTCAAGTTAGCTAATTTAGTATGCAAGCCACCGTAATGGCGGTCACCGTCGACGAAATGTTTATTTGCTCAAAATTGGGGCAAAATCTTTCGGAGATGGAAATCAGGACATTTGTAAGGATACAGAAAGCAATTTGGGGCCGGTTGCTGGCTTCTAAGGCTGAATTTATCCAGAAGTAAGCTGTATTTTCGTTTTCGTGCCGAAAGCCGTGCGATGAAATGTTATCGGCTTGTTCTGCTGTCTTGTTCTGTTTATCTCTTGGTCTTTCTTGTAGCCCGCCGAGGCCAGTCTTTCGTCTAAATCAGTTGAAAAAGTTCGAAAAAGATGTTCCCATTCAAGTTTAAGCTCTTATACGATAATTCTGGAGATTTTTGGCCGAAACGTTCGGCTTTGTTATGTTGGTGTTTTTCGGTTGCTATGGGCGACCGTTGCTTCCTTTGTTAGGTCAAGTCTAGGGAGTGAGGTCACAAAAAAATTCTAATTAATTCTGGTTTTGTTCGATTTCGCTGAAATTTTAACACGATAAGGCTTGATTGTTAACAAATAGATTTACCGCCTGCCGATGTGTGGTAGCTATTAACGCTTAAGTGATATATCGCTTCGAAGTCAGGGTTTTGACGAGATTTTTTTGCAACGTGTGGGTTCGGCGTGATTTTGTAATCGGAGGTTTTTGTTGACCCCGAAGGAAAAAATATCCGGAAAAGGTCATTTCATCGACGATTCAAACGAATATAAATATGTATATGTTCCGAGCTAAATTTCTGCTGAAAAATATAATTTTTGACGAACGCTGGGTTTTTAATTTTTTTCCCGCGAAAGTCAGTATCGGAGATGAGATTTATTAATGTTTCAACAGCTTTTGGCGAGTAAACATCACAGATTGCGTGACTCAAAATTTGGCTGAGTGGAAGCTTGGGTCTGGTCGCAGACAAAACTGCGAAAAAAAAAAACCACGGGTAAATCATGAACCGCGCTCGGCCCATGGCCGCGCGGTTAAAAAACCACGGGTAAACCATGAACCGCGCTCGGCCCATGGCCGCGCGGTTAAAAAAAAACCACGGGTAAACCATGAACTGCGCTCGGCCCATGGCCGCGCGGTTAAAAAAAAAAACCACGGGTAAACCATGAACCGCGCTCGGCCCATGGCCGCGCGGTTAAAAAATGTCTGATCGCTACCCGGTCCGTGATCCCCTCGTATCTATCTACAATCCACCAGAAGCACAGTTAAAATATGTGACAAAACAACGTGAAGGTGGCAATGAAGTTGTGTTCTGGCTGGCAATTAAGACTGCCGCACTGATACAGTGGCACAAATTGAAAAAAGAAACGCCAGGTATTGCATACATTGACGTGTTCAATGGAATCATTCCTGGACAAGCATTTAAGATCAGTCGAGAGAGTGATCGAATTGAGCGCCGACTTTCAAATCGCTGTTCTGTTGCTTCAATCACAAATAAGACCCTGAACAGAAAAGGAAATTGTAAAAACAGAAAAAAGGCATGAGGAAACATTGTGTAGGCTGGCTATTTTGAGAAGTGAAGTGATCTCGGTAGAGAAGTGGGAAGCAGATCTGCGTTCCATTCAGTCAAAACTTGAAAGAGCAGAAGATGAAATCTGTAACTGGAGAGCAAAATATGAAAATCTTGAGGAAGAAAAGGAGAAACTAGTTGAAGAAATGCTTTCAGAGATTGAAAAAGACTATGCTAAAGAAAAAGAAAGAACAAGAGAACTGAACAATGAAAATCAACAACTGACTAACTACATTAACAGGTTACAGAATGAAAGCTTGGGGAGTCACAGAGGAGCTGGAATTCCAGACCCCAAAACCAAACAAGCAAAAAACAGAAAATTAAAAGAACTAAAGACTCGAACACAGAAGGCACTTAATTTTGTTGAAATATTTGGCCTGGATTTACATGGTAGTGTGGCATCCCCAAAATCAAAATATGAAAAACTTCATCCCGATGACAAAAACACAGTGGAGAGCATACTCTTTTTAATGGATAAATTTGGAGTTGGGGATGAATTCATTCATGAGCTGTCAATGGCTGTTGATGATTTTCCTGTTAAATCCTATTTAATAAAACAATGTCGATCTGATCTAAATAAGCAAGTTAAAATTTCTACCACGCCTGGTTTGGCACCTGGAGCTCAGTAGTCCTTCAAAGAGTTGCTCACTGACAAAGTGAGAGCCATGGCAAGTACTCATTACTGGACTAGCTTCATCAAGTGTTAATGCCATCCAGCTATTGACACACATAAACAAACCCATTAATGGAAAATCTTATGGTTGAAACATTTACTTTACCCTAGAGCAGTAATCCAAGAAGAGGATGAGAAAATTCATGCTCATTTCCTGCCTTAATCGATAACAACAAATAACATTGGTTCCCTATGGAATTGAGCAAGAGTCTAGTGAGGGACCCAACATTTATTTGTAAATTATTTAACAGAAAAACAAAATTAAAGTGTAACAGCAAAACTGATCACAAAAATAAAGTACTTAATGGCTGGAGATTATACTATTCATTCAGTAGCCATAGTGTGCAAAATAAATTAAAATATATATACACTGTATATATATATCTTAAGTTTTCTTTTTTTTTTAAATGTAAGTTGTGTATCATGTCATCCTTGTTGATGCACTTGTAAGGTCTAGTAATTTCATGTAATGTGAAATATGTATTAACATAACAACTGCATTGTGAGCTTTTAATCAATCAGACAGGCAAATAAAAATAGTTCTTGGAACTGAAAGATGTTCAATTTAATTACAGATAAGCAAAGGAACATTAAAGGATGGAGAAACAGTAAAAGTTAAATTAAGTGTTGATGGAGCAAGTATGAGCAGGATGACTAATTTCATACTTCGGGGTTTCACCATCCTTCAGAAGGTGGATGATATTTTGTCATCAAAAGGTTAGTTAAGTACACAAACATATGCAACTGGTTATTAATTATTGTTTTGAATAGGTGTCAATTTAATAAATATATCTTTAATTTATAACCTTCTTTTTCAGGAAATCACACTGTTGCTGTTGTAAATGGCAGCGAGAGCCGCCAGACTTTGGAGGAGTCATTTAAAGATGTATTTTTAGAAGCAAATAAGAAGACCACATGCTAAATGGTCAATCAATTATGGAAGGTAGGTACAGTTTAAATTCTACACAATTTATCTGTTCATAAAGTAATCAATTGAGATAACATCACAGTCCAAGTAATCAGTTCATCCCTATCAATTATTACATCCCAATTTAGAGACAAGTTGGGCAATTAGCTGTTTTTACTTATCTTAATATTTTCTTGTCTCGATGTTCTGTCTTTAGGACTTTGCAGATCTGTACTTCAAATACATTTCTTCATGGGAGCCATTCTCTACAGAACTATTTCGAGCACAGGTACAAAACAATCCATTACGACTTGAAACTTTATGTATTTCTAATACAGAGGAAGAGCAACCACAATGATGATCCAGCTGAGGTGCTACGCACTGAGTATAGATTGGAAGCTCTGAAGCACAGAGAGCAACAGCATCGCAAATACACAAAAAGGGCCCAGGAATACTGGGATGAACTTATCGAAACAAAAAGGGGAACAAAGAGGGGAATCAGCTACTTAAAGAATATGACTCCATCAGCAGTCTCCCCAACTGAAAAACATGTATCTAAAAAAGCTAAAAACTCTAAAGAAAAACAACGAAAACCTCAACAAAAGAGAAAGAAATAACATACTTTAATATTAGTATGTACAACTTTGTTACAAGTATTCATTCAACTCTGTATTAAAAAGGCACATAAACTTTTTAAATGTACATACATCTTTGTAAGTGTACATTCAACTCAGTAAATTGTAACATTGTTATTGTGCATACATCTTCATTAGTAGCCATTAAACTCTGTAAATTTTAACTTTGTTCGCTGTGTACATAAATCTTTGTAAGTGTACATTCAAATCTGTTAAAGGTAAATTGCTTTGTACGTGAACATTTATCTTTGTATGCATGCCTTTCACCTACCTCAGTAAGTGTACATTTCAACATTGAATGCAAATGTAAAAAAATTACAGAATGCACACTTGAAGGTGAATGTACTTACTGACCACTTAAACTTGGCATATCTATCTCAAAATATTTTCCAATCACTTAGACTTAAATAGCCCTGCATGCAAAAGTCATATAATTTTTGATTTAACATGAAAAGAGCATATCCGGAGGATATTTTTTTATATTTTAAATCACGTGTATGATTACAGACCAAATTGCACTCCGCTCAGTTCAATTACCATTCTTAATTTTGCTAAAGTAGCCCTTCATGATTCAATCATTTAGAGCTACTTTAGTAAAATTAAAAGAAATATTCTCCTGATATGCTCTTGGTAACAAAGCAGGAATCCCACCCATACCCATTTCATATTTCTTTGGGGACCAAGAAACGAACGTTTTAACCCTCATAGGGTAAAAAGCTTTTATTCCTTGACCATGAGAGTCCACCCAGGAATCCCACCCAAGAGGAAAATAAACAGCATTGAAATCTTCTTTCTCAAAAAATGTCCATCCCTCCCTCGTCACTCCCTTACCAGTAAACAAGAAACGAAAAACATCCCCCCGAAAAAACAACCTTACAGGCAAACGTGACCGCGACTTCAAGTGCCGTTCGACGGCCACCCTAAAAAAACAAACATTTTCTTGAACAATTGCCACGTCCGGGCTTGGCCTGTTGAAGAGCTCCACACATCGAGGTAAGATACCCTCCTCTGGTTCCCACGAGGCTTCGTAGGGCGAGTAGCCCTTCCATTGCACCAAATATTCTACCTAATTAAATGAAAGGCAAGAAAGGCTCGTGCTGATTTCGGGTAAACACTGAATTCAGTTAATATCAACCAAGCGAGCACGTGCGAAAACAGGCACTACAACTAAACACTTACCGTTCCATTTCTTTCCCGTCTTTCGACGAGCCTTTCAACTTTCCAATACGACGATCTTCTGTACTTGATTATTTTTGGCTGGCCAAAGTCGGCGTCCGCGGATGAAATCGAATTTAAGACCGAGAAGTAGCCTCTAGGCGGTCTATCGCGCGACGCCATTTTGGTTTGACTACAGCTTCGGCGTTAACAGACGGGCCGATCACACGCTAGCTTTATTGACAGGCTGACATGTGTACTGGAGCATAACAGAAATAAGCACCACCCACTTTGGTTCGGAATTTCTGGCTATGGTCTAAGATCTTGTAAGCGACCACCTCCCTTAAACGACTACCAAGGCTTGACATTTTGGGTGGTCGCTTACGGGAGGTTCGACTGTAGAATCAAAATGCAGACTTCGCATATTAAAAGCATCCTCCACTAATAACGATTTCTCTTCAAGCGGCTTCTCGGGAAATCCAAAGATCAGAAAGATAGATGTAGCAGCTCATTTTTTGGACCCTGGACTCGACTGTGATAGGGATGACTACGTCTGAGAAAGGCTGGATACTAAGTTCTAGTAACAGGAACAACAAATGCATGTGAATATATGAAAGATCATCATTGAACAGCGGAGAAAGATATGAAGACATGATTGATCATCGCAGTTATACACACAAATTAAGCAGCTGTCAAATTAAAGCCGGAAAAAAGTGTGTATAACTGCGATGATCAATCCGGCATGTCTTCATACCTTTCTCCGCAGTTCAAATATATGATCTTTCATATATTCACTTGCATTCTTCACCATCTACGGGTATATTTCGAACTCACAATGTGACCATCTCCCAGTTGGCTTGATAGCTCAGTTGGTAGAGCAGTGCACCACTATCACTGAGGTCATGGGTTCGCATTCCGTTAAAGCCTGAATTTTTTTCAGGCTTTAATTTCACAACTGCTTAAGTTGTTTATATAACTGCGATGGTCAATCATTCTTCAAGAACAACAAAGGAGCGTTTATTTTCACCTGCATCTATAACTGTTCATTACCTCCTTGGTTGGGATTTGCCAAGTCCATGGACAGCTGCAACCAGTGCATGATACAGCTCTCGTTATTTTCAGCTATTTCAACAAATGGCTGCTTCAAAGACTCGTAATGAGCGGTCGTCATGCTTCGAGCGTGGTTACGCAACTCGTCTTCATCAAGTACGTTTTCGTGACATCTCCGTAACCTGTAAGATGCATCGTCCACTTTTGACTGGGTGATGTCCATTTTCGCACGAGCGTCGCTAATGGCAGATCTGATGTCATCGGGAACGTTTTTGTCCTGTCGAGCAAAGAGTTGGAAAAATGTTATTATATATATGAAATAAACAGGAATCGACTCATGCTGTAATGATTGAAAACTACTTTTCATTAGCGAAACAGAAAAACTCTTTTTAATACCCGAGGTAATTTCATAAATAAAACTCGAATGCTTATTTTCCTTGTCATCATAGGGTTACTTGTAAACAATGTCTGCTATGGCTGGTTAGTGGACAATTTAATATTTGTTTTAGTTCACAACAATTAAACCCACTGCGCACGCACGGTTTCAGCCTAAACTAACGCTTATTATGAATTTTAGAACTCTTCTACTTTCAAGCCAGAAGTGAAGACAGTCACTGGAGAAGTAACGTTTTACTCCCCCATAAGAGATTATGATCTTGTCCCCACATATACATAGAAAAAAATAATTTTTATCCACCTTGTTTATCGGCTTGTGATTTGATTTACCACTATTCGTTTTACAACGTTTTCTTACAAAAGTGTTGCACATTTTCCCTTCAAATCCTCACAAACTTTGCTGCAGTAAAAACTGGAAATGGCGTTGCATGTTTTGAGTTTTACCGAGAGCTGCATGTCAAGTGTTGTAGTAGACTCGATATCCGGCCCTTTAGTGAGCGCGCGTTCCGTGCCACACGCGTTGGGAGGAGGATACATCCAGGTTGACTGACAACCGAACTCTCAAAACGGATGAAAATCAAACATAGCATTTTAGCTCTACAAAACATCCGCTGGTTCGTATCGATTTGAATCCTTGATATGGAGACAAGAAAACGGGCAACAATGGTATGTTGCTCTTGGTTAACAACCACTACCTTTGGAGGGTCTTCTTCAAATTACCAAATTCATTACCCACCACGGTTGCGAAAAACAAGCAAACCTATTTCTATACTTTCGTCCATATTTCGCATATCCCTACGGAAATTGAAATATTGCAATATTTATCTTAACCGACCGACCAACTTCAGCTGCCTTCAACGATTGTACTACAGCTTAGAACGCTATCGCAAGTTTTAAAGAACAAAAGTAGCAGTGAAAAAGGTACCCGTGGTATAAAATGGACAACATGTAGACACAGTTGTGTAAATATGTATAATCTTGGACGCATACAAAGGAAACTAAAACACAAAAGAACCTCAAACTGAAGACCACACTGTCGCAAAACTTCAGCGCATTTCAGCCTCAAGACGGTTGAACAAAATTTTTGTTTTCGAAACGAGTGCACGTTTTAGCAAACAAAGTTAGCGAGCAAACGGAGGCTCCTGTTAGCTGGAACGAGAAGTAACCCGGTTGAATTGTTCCAGGTCTAATTAGCAACTTTTCCGATAAGAGTCTTTCCAACCAAATGTTCAGAGCTTGGGACAAGGATGGCGTAAAGGACTACAATCCATAATGTAACTAACGACTCTGTTTTTCAGGAATTGATCGTGATTTCTCCATTCTCAGTGAATTCTTGTTTGGTACGATCGCTGGAGTGAACGTTATCAAAATTTGCTGGTGAAACTCACCTGATACATTTTGTGTTTCAATTCCGACAGACTGCACTGTTTCATAGTCTCACTCTGACTCCTCCCTCCAACTCGCACAATTCCGTCGGGATGGAACTGATGGATTCCTTCCAGAAACTGATCAAGGGCGTGGTTTGTGTAGCAGACAACAAGGATTGGGCGATGCCCAGAAGAGACTCGGTGGCCATACAGATAGGCGTTAAGTCGAAACGCTCTACCACTGTCCCACTTCTCCTTGTTATGCAATATAACATTGGCAATCTGCAAGAAAAGAATTCGTCCTGTCTTAATTTAAACGCGAAGAAAAAGAAAAAGACTGGTATCTAATAATATGTAACAAGACTATTAGTTAATAACAAACAGATGAGTCTGCGGGAGAGAGAAAAAAAAATACCATAATAATAATAACAATACAAAATGTTAGTAAAGAAAAAGTTTTTCACTGCCAACGTTTTCATTCAAGGCTGGCTTTAAATCACGAATTAACAATGTTTCCTTAATTTTACAATGTATATCTGACCTACCAGTTGCTAAGATATCAAAATTGTCCCATTTAATATTATGACCCGTGGAAGTAACGTGATCCGCAATGGCTGAGCTGTGACTGCTTTTAGCAAGGGCCTTAAAATGTTCAGTTTTTCTATCGTGTAGTCGACGCTTTGTTTTTCCTATATAAAAATCATCACAGTCCCAGCAGCTTGCCTTGTAAACCACCTTAGACATCTGAGAACGGCTGAACCTGTCCTTGTACGGGAAAAAAGACTTAATTCGGCGGGTGTTTCGGAAAATTATTTTAACGTTAAACAACCATAAAACTTGAAGATACAAGATTTAAGTTGCTGGGTAATTACTTTACTTTGGAACCCTAAAAATGGTAAAACAATGAAGATTTCTCTCTTGGGAACTGTAGTGGTAGGGTCTTTAGGTTTGTTTTGATGTCTATTCACTACATCGTTCATGTTCTACGTGATGATACCACGGGGATAACCAATTTTGATATCTTAGCAACTGGTAGGTCAGATATACATTGTAAAATTAAGGAAACATTGTTAATTCGTGATTTAAAGCCAGCCTTGAATGAAAACGTTGGTAGTGAAAAACTTTTTTTTTACTAACATTTTGTATTGTTATTATTATTATTATTATGGTAATTTTTTTTTCTCTCTCTCCCGCAGACTCATCTGTTTGTTATTAACTATTCGTCCTGTCTTCGTTTTGCTAACATGCCAAGTTTTAAAGAACATATGATCATCTTTCTCCAACAGCTACTCCAAAACTGGCAAAGTTACAAAAAGGATCCATAGAATCAATCTACCTTCAAACCAATGTACGTCTTTCCAGTCCCCGGCGGTCCTTGAATGACAGCGAATTCTTTGGTCAGCGCCATCTGAAGCGCTTTGAACTGAGAGTCATCTAGACCCAGATCTTCCGCAGACGGCCAGGAGGCTAGGTTCAGGAGTGGAATATTTTTTCCTTCGATAGAAATAAAGTGTTAGCGGTGTTAGCTGAAGAGATCAGAAACAAATCATTGAAGAAGGTGATCTCGAGGACAACGCCCAGTATTTTAGGAGTAGGGCCATTTTTGTGACCTTTAATCTGAGAGTAAATCAACTCTAATGGTAAAGGACATATAACATTCAACACACGCTAAAACTTAAAATTACCTTTTCCAACCGCGTCTCTAATGCCCAAGCCGAGTGAACGCCGTAGTTTCAGCCTTTGTAGCGGTGTTGCAGTGCAATAGAAAGAAGTGAACAAAACCATTAACGCGTAGGCTGGTTTCCTTTTGATCGCTTCTATCATTGAGGGAAAAAAAAAACAGCGATCGTTGCCATGCAAATGGGAACTACTCTTAAACGAGCGATCATGGATAACGTTCACTGAGATAAACCTCAGATCTACCTCAACGATTGTAGAGACTGAAGTCAACGTTGCGATCATATGGAAACCACTCTCGAGAGATTGTAGCAATAGCTGCGATGACAAATACACCAGAATGCAGTGCGTTCTTATTTTATCCGAGTCCTCTCCGACATTTTTTATTGTATATCATATGGAAACTGCCAGTCGTAAGGATCACTCAATATTTTGCCAGAGCGATAACAACGATCACAGCAATTTCGTAAGAATCGTAAAAATATAAAGCGACCTAACCTGCGTAACTGGCGGTTTTGGTGTGCTTTTTCAGTGGGGTTTCGTGTCGCGGAACGTGAGCGAAGCCGTGACATTCTTCTCGCGGCATGGTCTTCGCGGCTCGTTCCGCACTATGAAAGCCTAAACACCAGCTACTAATAAGATGTCTAGTAAGATATATGTCCACCTCATACACACGGATATTTCGCCAGCTGTGCTGCATTGAATGAGGTAGATATATATCTTGCTAGACATGTCAACATGTACAGCATGTCCAAGAGCACAATATAGTCGATCACAATTTCTTCAATTTTTGCTTGTTATACCTAGCAGTGGGGGTCCGGTGTGGATTCTTCATGATGGGTGTCAGATCAAAGGTCCCGTGTTAGTTTACATAGGCAGGACGTTCCACTTCTTTCTGGCAATTTACAATGTACTTCTGTTTTGATAGAACCACATCATACGGATGTTAAATCAGGGTTGGAGGAGCGTTTTCTTTATAAATCTAAGTAGATTTCAGAGCAATTTCTAATAATAGTTGAAATTAGTAAAGCGAAAGGTTCACGCATGATGATCAAAGGCACTTTGCACAATACATAGTAAAAAATGAAAAATAAACACTAGCTGTTCCTTTTAACCTGTGTGACTAACGGCTCTACTTGTGCGATGGTGCACCAGGGTTTTGTTCAGGGAAAGCGTGATGGATACGAAGGCCAACAAAATCACAATGTTTTCAACTGTGTAGATCATCAACGATTGATTCGTACAGTCTCTTACCTCAATACACATAAGGAGGCTCAATGTAAATAAACGACCGAATAATGTACTGCGGGAAATTGGTTATAAAAATGGCATTGATATGTCACCTGGAAGGGCAGTTCTGCTGGATCAATTTCTTTCAGGCCCTCCAGCACATGACGATAAGCTTCAAAGAAGGCAATACTCTCTACCATCTGGTACACGTCACCTTCTTCAAGTCTTACTTGATCGTATAGACGTATAACCTGAATGTTCAGTATTCCCTAGACAGGAACAATTGCCACTATTTTACACCCACATAGTAAGCAGATAGGGTAGTAAGAGCTAATAAAAGTTGCATTGTCATTTTCAGAAGAAAAGACAAAAAAACGTTTAGAAAACTCACAAAACTGCTCCCCTAAGTGATCATTTAAGACAAACTCCAAGTGGAAATTTTGCCGTTCGCAAAGAAACGTAAAGTTTTGAAATCTCTTTATTTCTCAAAGCAGGATTAAGGTAATCCAGGAAAAACATTAATTTACTTTGATTCTCATTCAAGGTTTCTAACTTTTCAGGGTCCAGTTGAACCCACCTGGCTACCTGCGTGTTGATTATGCGTAAAAGATCGCCGAATTAACTCGTGTGGACAAAAACAAATTGCAGGCGTTTGCAGACGCAGATGTACACGTAGTGCACAACCCTGAGCCTTGCTGACTTTTTACAAGCAAATCAGTGAGCCGAAGATGAGCCGTTTGCTGTTCTCCCAGCGTACATGCCCGAGTCTGGAGTTGTCAAACTTGATCCGGTAGCGGATGCCGTTGGAGGTACATACAGGATACAACAACCGAACATTACTGTACACACGTATGTCTTGTAAGGACTGTAGTGCACCAATCCTAGTGGACCCCATACGCTCCAGCAACTGCGCGATCCCTTCACGGAGGGGCCGCACAAAGTCTTCACGAAGGAGTCGAAATTGTACGTCCAAATAATGTTCCGCATCGTTGTAGCTCCCATCAATTTTGTTCCTTCTGAGAAAGGGCCGTCCTTCGGACAAGATGTCTTCCTGAGTTGGAACAACAGAGAGCCAGCGGAAACTATTGGGTGGATCAACATCATCGTTCATCTCAGCTAAAAAGTACAGAGATATTTCATCAGTGCACGAATAGATGAGAAATACAAAGAATGGAAATGTTTCTTATTTATCTCACCATCTCTGCGAGGCTGCCTTCTTTTCTGACGTTCTTCATCTTCCTTTCTCTTCAGCTCCTCGGCCTTCTCGGATCTCAATTTCATTAGTTCATCTACCTCTGTGACGAGGGCACCATCAACCAACTGTCCCGTGTCAGACAGCCTTTTTGTTCCACAGTACAGGTCGGGCACCGGAAGATCAGCATAACAGCTCGGGAATCTTCGGAGCAATTCGCTCATTATCTTGACAACATTTTTCAAAAACACTGCGACGTCACAAGGAGGTAAGCTGTTAGCAGATAGCATGTTTAAATATGGTCTGAGTTGCAAATTGAGAAACGACGACCCTCGTAACAGGTTGAGTAACTTTAACAGGTCCTCCTTAGAGTTGCAGTCACAGGCTTTCGTAACAATGCTAACGATCAAGACAATCCAGCGATCTTCCATTACTGACTGCTGTTTTAATAAATACTCTGTGGCTGGGAAACATCGACTCGATGTTAAGTGGAGGATTATTTCGTCCGAGGTTTTGGTTTCAAGGGCTTGAAGTTCCCCGAATCCTAGCTTAAGCTCAGGTTGGTTTCTCGGAGTTCCGCCGCCACCACGACCCCTTCTACCCCCTCTTCCGCGGCCTCTTCCACCGCCCCTCCCACGGCCTCTTCCACCCCCACTTCCTCTGCCTCTTTGGCCTCGCCAGTCGTCCATTGACAGCACCTCTGAAACAAAATAGAGTTTAAAGAATGAAAAAAATGATTATGAGAATTTTTAATTGGCTGTGAGGCTGTAAAACGCCTTTGCTCCGCTACATGTATAATTATATAAATTTTAGAAAAATGTTGATGACAAAGAAGCTAGTCTGATTTAGTTGCCCGAGAACGGCATCGTTCACTTCAATCAAAATCTTCCCGATCAAAGTCCAGGACTCTATGCAGCTGAAAAACCTATGAAGCCTCCACTCTTCACTCATTTGTTAATTTCAAACACTACTCCTCGTTTCTACTCCCTGTCGCTAGTTCCCGTTTGTAGGGAATCCTGTGCTATTGATTTAGTTGGTTTGCAAATGCAGCCGAACCAATTTAAAGAGTTCTATGCATTAACTTGTGAAGAAAATCAATCTACAGCTGAGGAATCAGATTTACGAAGCGTTCCAAACTAGAATCTGAAAACAATTTGCCAAAAGCCTGGACAGCATCTGATCATTGCCAAAACTCTGCATTTTTAAATGGTGAGACAGCTATGAATGCAACTTTGCATTGAAGCATGACTGATGAGTGTGTTATTGAATTCCACGGTATGCCGAAGTCGCATAGTATAGAACGCGTAAAAGGTCGAAAACAGCATTTAAAAGGACCAGATAGGTATATGTCACATATCAATTCAATTCACCGCAGTTCCGAAGTATGGTCACCAGGTATTTCAGTGTTGTACTAATCAGCACACAAGAGAGATGTGTGTAGGAAAAAAGCTGTCTCTGGCTCGACTCCAAAGGTCATTAAGGAGTATTTTAACGAAGAAACTGGGGTTGCTGGGACACTGTCTGGTTTTTACTTTCTTTGGACGACGTGGACTATTCATAGGGACTTGTACCGGCATATTAAGCCGATTCGATTCGGTAGGAAAAGTAGCAGAGAAAAAACTTTCCCCGTAGCGACGAGAAACTCGAGGGGATCTCGACGACGATGGGAAGTTGCAATATCCTTGGTAATGGTGGAGTGTTCCGTTAATAATTACCCACGAATTTCATTTTCAACTTGTAATTTCAAAGTAATTCGAGTTAAATAACTTCCAAAAACCAGGGTAATTTTGACTACCTACCCACAATCACTCTCTTTCCAGCGAGTCATATCATAAATCGGTTACGTTCTACACGAGCAAACAATTAGTCCTGATTTCCCAGTTGCACTCTCGGCCTCTAGTGATGTTTTTCATCTGGCCTTAATTCCCAATGACAGAGAGTTGATATATATTCGCGCCTAACTTGGACTTGTACAAAATACGTGCAAAATATGTCACATTTCGCAAAGAAAACAGCGATACAAGTTAACTTATGTTCCATAAATGAACAATGCGTCGTATCTTAAGTCTAAGGACTACATCTTAGCAGCAACTTAGCTCAAACAAACACCAGCTTAGTTACTCTGTGGGCACCTACTGCAACTGAGGACGTTTCTGTTAACAATTCTGTCCGGCACTGGACAGTTCATTCACAAGTGAAAGATCAGTGGACCTCTGTGCAACTTTTCCTCAATGGCCACCATTTTTTGGAGAAACATTATTCGCTTTTGATTTATTTCCTATTTATACCTCTTTTCTTCTCTCTAGCTAGCCTAGACTTAAGACACCGCGCTGAGAGGTGAATGACTATTTAATTAACGAATCCGCTAACAGTAAATATAAGATGTAGTATTTTAAATATCAGTTACAGTGATTCATTATTAAAGTTGAGCTAGGTTACCTCAAATGTCCAAGGAGGAAGCCAGATGCCGGCGGTGCTCTGTTTTCGGCGTAACTTGCAAGGACTTGTCGATAGCAAAGTTATTCCTCAATCATCGCATACCTCGGCTACGTAATAATCTACGTAAAAAACTGGTTTCCAAATGCAGAAAGGAACACTTTTCGAGCAAGTGAAGGAAAATATGCTGGGGCAAGTGTCTAAGATACTTAAACTTAATATGGGTCGTGAGCCAATCAAATCACAGGCAGAATTTCTTAGAAACCAAAAGGTCATTTCCGGAAATCAGGGGCTTCAAAAAAAACACGGAGGACGTTAAATTATCAATAAAAACTACAAAATACCTTCGCAATAAAACACCTCGTTCTTTTTTCGCCGGGTTCAAATTGAACACAATGATATCAAGATAGACTAGTTGTTATTTTGAAGGGGTAGGGGGGGGGGGGGGGAGAATTCACCACTTTTGTGAGCATAGATTTCTGTTATTAAATTAAATTGCCTGAAACAAGCTCTGGAGGTTTTAAATAACCCGATCAAAACAGATAAAAAGACAACAGTTTCATTATTATGCATCTACGTTTATTCTTAAAGCAATAAGATCCAGAAATCAAAGTTTATTCCGTATCGGGAACTCAGATTTTCAAGTCAAAATTCTCAGAAAGACTAAAGTCATTTCCGGGAAATCAAGTTCCTCTACGTCACCTCGTCACCAGGTCCTTCTCGACTTTGCTTTCATCTTCAAAATCAGTGCAAATTCGAATGTTAAGCATAACCTAGATCAAATGAAAACGAAGCTTACATAATCGAAGACTGTAATGGTTTCACCCCAATATCTGGAAAGCATTTTACGTATAACTACGTTTTTGTAGGATGAATCTCTATCAGTAGAGTTAAGCCCTTGTCACAGTGGACTAAGTAGCCCAGAATTAGGCCGTATCCCCTCCCTACACACTTCATGGTGACTCCTTAGTGAAATTAAACTTTAAAAATGAAAACAATAAAAACTTTTCGAGGGCATTTAACGCCTCTAAAGCCTCAATCTAAGCTGTCAGAAAAGGGAAAGAACGACTCAATACGCAGTCCGGCAAAATTAAAATTAAATGGGTTAAATCCCAGTTTAAAAATCTAAAGAATAGGATCAGCTTTAACCGCTGTCTTAACTAAATCAGCCTCGAATTTTAAGCTATTATGATTCTATCGCTCCGGAAGAACTAAGGCATTGAACTGAAAAGTAGCCTTACTTCCCTGACACTTTACGGTCACCTCCCCTTCCCCCCCCCCCCCCCTCCCCCACGACCCCCTTCCCCTCGCCCTTAAAAGTCGTTTTAATCTCTTCTTGTTGCCACCGTGAATTCTGATGGCCCATTTCTCTTTTAGCTATGCGTGATGATGGTGAGGAGATGTACAACAATCGCTGACATGTTGTTGGTACACTGGCTTGTTAATCATTCTCCTTCCACTCTCAACGTTCAGTGTTGTCTACAAAACTACATTACTTGCAAACAATTTCGGACGTTAAAATTTCGGTCACTTCGCTGAAACATAGCTAAAGTAAATTTACGCGTACAAAAACAATTAGACTAAAACAACAGCTTTGAAAATAGTAGTTTAACTGCCCCCTCAAAGTGTTACAGATACATAGACATGAAAATGGCACAAATTCCATCATGCCGTTATACGTATCTCAAGCACTGTCTCAATTAGTGTTCCTCCCAAAAAGGACACTATGAGCTTTGGAGCTACTTAAAAGCTTAATATTTCGGACGCTTAAACGTTTCGGACGGTTTTATTTTCGGACACTTTTTTCATTCCGAAACTATAATCGTCCGAAAGTTTTTGGCAAGTAATGTAAAACGCATCGAACAAGGAGTTCGGACACAATGCGCTATGTAACATTACATGTGAGGGACTGAAGGGGTGTGTGTTCCAACGACTTATGACAACGATTGTAGCTCTGCTAAGTAACGGCTTCCCTAGCTGATTGCTGGCATATAATTAAATTACGAAATTAAATCTCAAACTCGCGCGGGTCGAAGTTATGGATGTTAGCCATATCGGAGAAGGCAGCGTATCGAGCGCCATCCATTTCACTGGCAAGCCGATTATCAGCTCGCAGCTGATGGTTATGGCCACCAATTCTTGAGCCACATTCCGGGCATTTGCTTTCTTCCATCGCTCCACCACACTCTGTGATGCAGTAGATGTGACCTTTACGAATAGAAAGGAAAAACAGCTTAATTTTCACCTTGATTGAAACCAGTTATATGAAACAAGGACTGAGGTAGGAAAATAGGGATGGTAGCCTGCCAACACAGACGTATAAAGGAGCCCACACACAGGATGCTCCTGCAAGCTACACCAATGGAGAATGCCTTTAAATATCTACCAGCTTAAATTGCTTACAAAAGTAAACTTTCAAAGTATGCCTTGTTTGCCAGCCAACTCCCGCAAGCTCTCATACGGCTCTTAACAAGTCTCGGCAAATTCAACGAATTTGAAAACAGCTCAAATATTCTTGAGAATCGAGGAGGGCTTGCATTCACGCACTGCGTGAATTTTACCAACTCTCGATCGCCCTCATCCTCGTTTGATCGCACGTGAATGACAGCTTGTTTGTTTGTTTGTTTCACTTTTTCCATTTATAAATATATTTACAAAATATCAAGCTGATAATGTTCAACTCTTGTCAACTCAAAGTTACGAAACACGTCTCGATGCGTGCTTGCAAGTGCAAGGGTCAACAGAATTTTCTCCCAAGGGCCAATATAGAAAATAACTAAAAACTCGTAAGGAGAATTTTTATCGTGATCATCTCACACTAAAGCATTCAACTTACCCTTTGGACATTTAAACCAGTGTCCCTGTGTCAGCCCCATGGCCTTCACAATCAGATCTTTCTCCTCTCTTGTAACAGCAAGGTAACTCACATCAAGATTTTGTTCTCTTCTGATACGTTTAATACGATTAAAGTAACGCTCTCGATGATCTTTGTCTGAAAATGTTGCAAAGTAGTCATTTAAAATGAATGTGATTACTGAGTCACTAACTATCCACAATCTTGCACATCGTTGAGTGCAGCGAAGAGAATACATTTCGCAAATAGCGAAATAAATTGGTTTTTACTTTTCCTGAAGGAGGATAAAAGAGTCGTTTTTGGAAATTCCTTGAAAATCTCGCACCCTTTTTCCCTGATTCTTACTGCCCAAGCAGAGAAAAACAACACCAGAACTGAGATTCTACGCAGTTCCAGTAACTCGCGTTCAGAACACACAGGGATAAAACAGGCAGGAACAAACGGAGAGAAAACGCCTACTCGGGTAAAAAGTCGTTATCTATAGCGCGTGAAAAACTTACTGACTTCTGTCCTCTTACCAATTGGTTTCTCTGAATCCAATGCTGTTTTAAGAAGATCAACCTTGACAGTGTCAGTGACTCCCAACTTAATACCCCGGATGTCAAGTTGCATCTTCAGCATTCTGAAGTCGATCAGAAGCCGTGTTCTGTACATTTCCTCGTTGAGCTCTTCAAGTTCTTGGTCGCTAAATCGAACTCGAAACCTCATCACACGTTTTCGGAGTTGTTCCACCTTACTCTCCAGGTCTTCCTTCGTCTCCTGAAGCAGAAATCTTGATTCATGGCTTTTTGGTCTTGCCTGTTCTGCCTCTTCTCCTTTAACTATCACTACCTTGAGTTGCTGAAGGAAAGTCAAAAAGTTGATCTGGTTCTCAACCACATTGACTTGTTCATCTGTGAGATTCTTATGATCCAGCGACTTGATGATGTCTTTCTTGTCGTCCGGGAACTCGTCAATCTTTTCCACCTTCAATCTGAGCCTCGCGGTTTCTTGGTCACGCCGTCCTTTGTCGAGTAAAATCTTTTGTTTTATTCGTTCGAAGTCTGCCAGAATCTTCTTAATAATGTTACCGTACCTTAAACTGGTGCGGATGGGAACCCTGCATTTTGGGCAGAGCTTGAGTTGAACATCAGCAGGCTTCCCGTCATCCGTTGTTTCCGCCTGGTCCATCCACTGATCCATCATTTTAACCTCAAACACGTGACCGCAGTCTGCCAGCTCCACGAATCTTGCGTCCGGCTCATCTTCGGTTCCGAAAAATATCTCCGTCACTTCGTCTTTGTGACACTCTCGGCACTTTTTTGGGCATATTTCCCCACAGAGACCGATACAAGGATGCTCGCACGTAAGTTGCTTTGTACATGGTTCGTCACATCGTGGACGATTACACAGTTCCCCGCATAGTTTCGTGCATTTATGATGCTCGCAACGCCAGATGCATTTCTCGTTACAAAGATCACAAGGCTCACCACATTTCTTCGTGCACTTGCTATGCTTGCAGTAGTTGCCGCATTTGTCCTTGCATGGAGGGCAGTTTTTAGTGCACGGTTCACTGCAGCTATGACCACAGAAGAGAGTGCGGCCACATTCAGCCTTGCATGGCAAGTGGACTCGACCACGGAGACAACGAAAGCAGTCACCTATAATGTAAAGCAGGAATTAGGAACTACTTAATAAAATTATATGGTTTTACTCTACACTTTGTGACGCAAACAAGTCAGTCAATTATGTTCCAAGAACAATTACTATCTTGTTTCTCCTGTAACATACATAGATACTGACAATAATAAATACTATAACTACAGTATGTTGTATTGCGGTAACAATAAACATAATTAACATTATACCACAGGGGATCGAAAAGAAGAATTTTAAAATGTTTAAAGCAATTTACTGAATTTTAAAGAAAGTTGCGCTCTCATTCATTCATCTTTGGAACCTTTGTCTGAAAACACAAGTCACAGTTTAAAGTATGTAGACATGATTAAATCAAATTGAAGCTGAAGTTCCTTTAAGGGTCTCACTACTCGAAACAACCGGTCAGGACTGTTACTGAATATTCTACTCGGTTATTTTTATCAGTGAACGAAATCCTAAGATTGCAATTTGGGAACCTGTAACAGTGTATATCCTCTGTCGGTTAGAAGGCACTTTCAGAACTTACCAGCACAAGGGTGTTCACACTTTAAGGTCACACCACAAGGTGCCCTACATGGACTGTGTAGTGGATTCACATGACATTCCGTCTCGTTTTCATGTCCGCAAGGCCAGTATTTCTTTGTAATGGCAGTGCACTTCACACTGCACTCTTCAGAGCACCTATTCTTGCACCGATGGCCACACGATAGAATCTTTGAGCAGGGTGATTGGCAATTCACTTCAACAGGATTCTTGGAGCAAGGGACATTCTGAGCATGGCCACAGAGAGGAAGGATTTTTGTCACGAGCTCCATGCAAGGCCCACACTCCTGGTAACATCTCCTGGTACACTTGTGCTTTTGAGCGCACAGCGTCTTAGCGCAAGGCTTATTACACTTGTATTCCTTGTGCTCTGGGTCTGTCGGATGACACACCATGTCACACACGTGACCGCACTCCAGTCGCGTGGCACATGGCACAGTGCAACCTCCCTCTGGTGCCTTCTTGAAGTCTTCAGCACGTGACGCGTGAATCACGTTTAGCGGGTGGTTTTGGCACGTAAGCATCAGTGCTTCTCCAACGTTTCCTTGCTCTCGCATATCATTGACAATTTCGTTCCACAACTGGCTCTTAGTTTCCAAAAGGCTGATGTTACCGATGCAGAAAAACCCTTTCTTAGCGCGAGACAGCGCCACGCAAACCCTGTTTTCTGTCTGCAGGAAACCGATTTTGCCTTCTTCGTTGCTTCGAACAAGTGACAAAAGAACGATGTCATTTTCCTCTCCCTGGAAGTTATCCACTGCGCAGACTCGAACCCCGCGAAAGAAATCTTTGGGCATTTCCTTTTTGAGCTGGATTAACTGCCCAGTGTAGGCTGTCAAGACTGTGATTTGCTCTCTTTGGTAACCCTGAAGGATGAAGTAGCGACAAAGAGCGGCTATGAACTTAGCTTCGTGTTCATTTGACCTACTCTTTCCCTCTTCGGTGAAATCCTGAAACGAAGTGAATGAAAGGTGTTCAGTTTATACCAATAACATGTCAACTCATTGGTTCATAAAGGATAGTAGGATGGCCTTCAGTAGCGTGATCAAAAACGGGAAGAAAGTTAGAAGCCAGGTTAGTCGAAACAGCACCATGGAGTGATATCGCTAGCTAGCAGAGAGACTTTCCCCCACCTCTTAGCTTCCCTTGCAAGTACTTTAAGTTTGATCGGCCCCATATCGTGTCCAATTTACTGGCGTTTTTGTCAGCGGAGAGGCGTCATTGCACTCGACTGTCTCGAGTAGATATAACAGACTCCCGAAAATATTTTCTGGTCAAGGCATGTCCATGTGTTTACCAAGAAATATCTGTTTACCCTTCTGAATAGGTTGGCCAAGTCCTAAGTTTGTAAGACCTAAAAGTTAACGGAGTGATTTACAGTAACGTTACTACCCACCACAACTAGTCTAGTTACCATCGCGTACTAAGAAAGAAAGTACCCTTGTCAACCAATCAAAGCTCATATTAAAATGTTACTGTTCTCAACTACACAGTCAGTCAATCAGAAGCCGAGTCTATTGTCCTGCTCTCGCTGACCTGATATGGCAAAATAAATGACCGAGTTTGGATGCGGTAAATACGTAATCGTACCAAGTGGAAGGCATCGGATCGTTTAGTCTAGGCATATTGGTATTTTGGCTCGAATGCCTCCCACCAAACCACTAACCCTGGCTCCACCAAACTCACTTGATATGGCGCCGAAGCTCACTAAGGAGTTACGATTAGGTAAAACTATCACTTCATAACGATAGCAAATTCCTGGCTGCCTACCTCACTCTCAGCGTGGTCCACGAAGAACATATTACGAGCCACGCCCTTAATGTTGTCAAAATTCATCACCGATTCGTGATTTTCCAGCTTTGGATTGACGTAAATGTGCTCCAGCATTTTGGAGATTTCAGGTCGCATGCGATGCTGCAAACGTAGTCGCTCAAAAGGCATTCCATTCTTCACCATTCTCTCGAACAGCGACACGTCCAGGTTGTAGTGCTTGGCGAGTTCGTAGACTGTGGGATTGGGACGGAGTTGCTGATGATCACCAATCAGAATCAAGTGCTGACATCCGGGAGTTAACGATGTAACAATGTGTGACTCCAATACTTCAGCGGCTTCTTCCACAATCGTTATTCGCGGGCGAAGCCGTTGCAGAAGCTTACGAAACTTGGCAGCGCCTAAAGTTAAAAGAATAATCTTATTAAACCCATAAGCGAAACCTAGAGAACGAAACATGACTACCACTCTAGTACCCAAAATCCTAACATATTGAAACCTGGGCCTCGCGCAGATTCTTTTTAGGCTTGTCACGCAATCTTTCCAAGAGTACCTGCGTGATAGGCCATGCGTAGACCAGGCATCAGAGGACTGCGCTAACTTTGCTTACCTGTCGTAGTCATGCCAACCACATCAGCTTTCTTGAGTATCTCGAAGTCTTCCATGTTTTTGATGTCCTTCAGTCGCCTGGCTCCCTCCTCAAATTGCTCTTGGAATAACGATATAGTGCGACGGTACTCCTCAGTCACGTCCACCAGCCAACGACGATACAGGCGCCAGCGATCTTTAAGGCCCAAGTGCCACACATCTCGGACCTGCAGTTGAGAACAAATAAAACAGGTAGATAATAAAATTAAATAAAACATAGTCAGGGTAGTGGCCGAATTTATGCGGATAATTCGTCTTTAGCATAAAGTGGACCTGTCAAGAGGTTTATTAAAAATTTGGTATTGGCTAGAGCAGCAGGTCTTTGCTATGTTAGAGATATCAAAGCTGCAAAAGTTAGCGAGTTAATAGGAGGCAATCGAACGAGGGCAGCCGGACTTACACCAGCTGTTTCTGGCCAAAATATAGTTTGCCCAGACTACTAGTGTGTCTGCTATGTAACACTGTAACTTGCTACAAATACAGCAAATAACAAAATCAGGAGGCAGCGTGGCCGAGTGTTCAGGGCGCCGGACTTTGACCACTTAGCTGGAGTCTTTCCTCGGCAGACCCTAGTTCAACTCCTTGGTTATGTTTGTGATGAATAGCAATCTGGTCTGTCTCCATCCAGTTGGGATTTTTAAACCTATTATGTTCAGCTGACATATTTGTTTCTTTCAGTTTAAGTGACACACCTGTGAGCTAGCGAGGAGCAGCTGAGCGCAATGATCACTACAAACAACGACATTTGAAGCTTTTTCTTTTTGAAAAACCTTTTTGTTGCTTACCGCGTTTGCTCTCTCATCAGGCATGACATCTTTTCTGCTCAATTCGAAAACCATGATCCTCTTCAATTTCTTTTTAAGTCGCTCAGGCTTCTGGAATTGAAATCCGTCTTCAGTTACTCCGCTAAAGGCAAAAGGATTCACGATTCTGAGTTTCCCGCCTTTTCCCGGCAGTGCTTTGGAACCGAACACTCTGACGTCATCAACGTCGAGGATTCTCTGATCCTGCATAACATCCGCTTCGTACAGCACATCCGGGTTTTCGTCTTCTTCTTCTTCCTCTTCAGCTTCTTCTCCTTCCGCTCCCGCTCCATCTTGAAAGAAAAGCAAAACTCTACGTTGTAAACATGTCGCGCTGCAAGACATTGCCTCTGTCAGGGCTCTAGTCATAAGGTCACGGTTTTGTTCAACTGTTCAGTGGTTTCTTGTGCAACTGCATGCCCGTCCACCACTACTACTGGCGCTGGCTGCTGGAGAATTTTGCGTCAGTGCTTAATTAAGGCAGCAGTAATTGTTTTCGCTTTTTTTCAACAAACTTGCTATATTACTATACATACATACAAACAGCTTTTTTGTCGTAATTGTTGTATCTTCAAACGCCATTAAGTCTTAAAATTAATAACAGTGGTCTCAAAAGTAGCAGCCTTGCCAACTTCATCGCGTTTCTTTCAACTCAGTTTTGGCAGTCACTTTTCACAGTGCCTGTAATAATATTAATGATAATGTTTGGCCTTTTAATCCGTCGAGCGATGCATGAGGAAAAACTAGCTTACCATGCGAGACAATTCCGCCAAAAGCTCTCACAGTTTCTTTTCCAAGTGATTCAGCAAAAATGTGTAGATCAGTGACTCTTCCTTCAAAACAACGCTGCGCAAGGACGTTTAAAGCGCCAATCCTGATAGAAAACTGAGTGGCTAGCTCCAGTTTCCTCCCAATGTACTTTGCTTCCACGTCATTCCCATCATGCCACAAGCGCGCAATCCCAGAGTCATAATCATAAGAGGCGCCAATGAAGTTCCAGGCGTTCATGTTAAGAACCGCCTTTGTGAGAGCGGGGGTCTGGGAAAGATCCCTGCGTGCAAAGTGTACTGTCAAAACTCCTTTTCCATCCACTACGCCATCTTGGAAAATTTGGAGCCCCCCACCCGACTCTCGAAAGCTTAGGATTGATCCTCTGTTTCCGGTTGGGAAAATGTCCATCAAGAAGGTGATTGACGTCCTGGTGTCCATGAAACTTCCGGGATGGTTGGGAATCTCAACGAATGAATCGGGTGTTCCTCGTAGTTGTAGTGGCTTATTGTGTATCCCATCAGACTCAGCGGCCCATGTAACGCCGCGAGACAGAGTGGCTAGATTGGCTCGTGAAGTTTTTTCCAGTCCACCGCAATGTTTGTTGAGTGGGAATATGGCAACAGGCTGAACGGAAGCTGAGAAAACAAGTAATGAAATCCGACATTGAATTTCAGAAACAAGTTGCATAGTGCAACAATGCCGCCTTTAGGCCGCAGTGATTCGAAGTAAGGAACGAGCGTGTTCGTTGTTTTTAAGCTTTTGTCTGCACTGTCTCGCTCCTTTCGTCATCAATTTATATTAATTCTTGCCACTGAATATACGAAAGACCATATATTATCTTTAATTTCACAGTTGCTTAAGTTGTGCATATAACTGCAATGATCATTCGTGTCTTTATACTTATTCTTGTTCTTCTCGCTATGTTTACGGGGCTACTAAAAACCAGCCTAAAACCACTGCACAATATAGTTGTTTCCTTGACTTATCCGTTCATTACCTTGACCAGGAATTTCCGAGTTCATAGACAGCTGTAACCAGTGTAGCATTGCACTCTCTTTATGTCCAACTCTTCCAGCAAACACCTGCCTTAAAGACTGGTAATGAGCAGCAGTCATACTAGGAGCACGGTTGTGCAAGTCGTCTTCGTGAAGAACGTTTTCAAGACATTTCTTTAAATCTTCTGCTGCACCTTGCAGTTTTGTCGTGGTGTGGTCCATTTCCGAATGAGCATCGTAAAAAGCCCTTCTGATGTGTAGAGGAACTGACTTATCCTGCAGAATATAGAACAAGACAAGAGCCGCCAAAAATCAGAGAAACCAAAGTGAGATTATTTCAAAAAAGAAATACTGAGTGTCAATGGCTTTGGTTTTGCTCCAGTTTACTACACTCTCGCTCGACATACTCAGACAATCAAATACGAAACCAAAACATACCAACGACTTAGTCATGTCTAGCACCGGCTATACGTGTATTTGTCAAGAATTCTCACTGGTTCGTTGTGTTGTGCAAGCTCTCTGTGAAACGTAACTACTTTCTAGTGGTTTAATTTTAAGCATACTAAATTGAAAGCCGCTTCAACTGTATTTTGTTTTCATTTTCTCAGACCCCATCTTTTCTCATAACCTTTGTGTCCCATAATTCATGCAGACTGCTTCTATTCCTCTCGACTATCAACCCTCATCTCGACTCACCGTGGTACGACGGGCGGGATTGACCAGAGGTACTCTAATTAAGTTTAACCCATCTTAATTTTTTTCTGTCCTTATTTTCTCCAATTATTCTTGAGGAACGAAAGCCCTCGTTAATAGGCTGCATCTTTCATCGCAATGGCACTGATAAAATAACATTGAGCTTTCAGCGTATAGTCACCTTGTGCATTTTGTGTTTCAATTCCGACAAACTGCATGCCTTCATAATCTCGCTCTGACTCCTTCCTCCAATCCTCACAATCCCCTCGGGATGAAACCGATGGATTCCTTCTAGAAACTGGTCAAGGGCGTGGTTTGTGTAGCAGACAACAAGGATGGGCCGTCGTTCAGACACCAGAGGGGCCTGGTCACCATCATCGCCAAGCAATTCTGTTCCAGTGTCCCACTTCAACTTGTTATGTAACAAAACATTGGCAATCTGAAGCAAACAAAATTGGTTCTGTGGATTCTGCCAAGGCAAGCTCTTGAGGTCTCTGTCATTATCGAATTCGAATGGCATCTTTTAATCTTGACTAGCGATAAATATTTCCATTGAAATCTCAGCATTTTGCTGCATAGGACTAGGCATGTTGAACGTCTGGGCCTCTTGTGTTACAGAATAAACCGGATCTACTAGTTTTGTGATGAGTATGATTAAAGGCGTTAACTGGTCACCATTTCCAGGTTGCTCGTTACCTGTTTTTCAAGATAACCTTGCACGTGCAAATGCAAGGCAAACTTATTTCTATCCACAAGAAATGCTTTATAACACGACTAGATTGGAGACAAGAGGAATGGCCACTAGCTCTTGCGAAAAAAGACATGAAAGCTTTTCACGAGAGGACGTTTGTTAATCTACCTTCAACCCAATGTACGTCTTCCCAGTTCCAGGCGGTCCTTGAATGACAGCGAATTCCTTGGTCAGCGCCATCTGTAGAGCCCTAAACTGAGAGTCATCCAGTTCCAGATCTTCCGCGGACGGCCAGGAGGCCGGGCTCAAAAGTGGAACATCAGTTCCTTTAATAGAAAATCAAGTAAAGATCAGTGAAAACGGTGTTGAGAATGGGTTAAGAAAAAGAGATGAAAGATGACCCAACGACGTCTCAATGCAGGGATAATTTACAAAAGAATACGATAAAGCTAGGTGACAAATCCCTGAGAGAATACAATGAATGGCTTCTCTCATTTCAGTGATAAATACAATAATACCAACTACATGCTCCAGCATCTTAATGCAACTTGGACTCACCCCTGCGAGCATCGTCCCTTATGTTCAAGCCTGCAAGCCGTAACCTCATCTCCCTTAGAGTAGAAGTGCTGTAAAATGTAAATATGTCAGTGGCAGTGCCATTTATCTCCACTTATAATCTTTGCGATCATATTCTACCACTCAGTTCTGTTGCTGCCCGCGAGATGCTCTGCATTAGCACCAGCTAAAACCGATCTCGGTTATCTATCATCATGTCGTTGGTGGACAAAAAGAGGCTATTCAAAGGTATTAGGGTTGACGAATGGGAGACTCCGAGACTCGTCAAGACATAAACGATTATTTCCTTTGTTGAAAATTCGGGTCTGAGACTTGAACGATATCAGACTAAGAGAAAGGGAGAAAAACACAAAACGAGACTTTCGTGACGCGTCACAAAGGATTCCAAGATTTTAAGATCGGATCAAAAGTTCAGTTCCGAGAATCACAATTTCCCAAGTATCATTCGCCGCCCCTTCTACTCAGTGGAAAATTCAGTGGAGTATGTCGAGTATCTGTGTATTTAATCTACCTTCCAGTGCTGTTCATGTTTCCTTTCTTCATGATAGGCGTGAGATCAAAGGTCACTTGTCCCCGCAGCCTGTTCCTCAAGTAGGCGGGAGCTCGAACGTGCTTCTGGCAATTTACGATGTAGTTCTGTTTTGAATGAACCAAGAAAACAATAATTTGCGAAACGTCAAAAAGAATGCATTTCAGAAGAAGAAGACAACCCACTCCGGCAAAAAGGGGGTTCTTTAAGTTAGGGTGAATGAATAACAGAACACAACATGAGAAAAGCAAAACGCGGGAAAGGTTTGTCTTCGTGGAAAATGAAAAACTATCCATCATTCCAGTCCTACTTGCTGATCAATATTTATTTTGGTGCGTCAACCACCGAGTCCGTTACCTGCAAGGGGAGTTTTTGTGGTTGAACTTCTTTGAGTCCTTCCAGCACGTGACGATAAGCTTCAAAGTAGACAGTACTCTCTACCATCTGATACACGTCACCTTTCTCAAGTCTTACATTATCTGAAACCTTGATGAACTGTATGTCCACTTTACCCTAAAGAGGAACAAGACGGCTCAATTACTTACTAAACTTGAAATGTGTATAAATGTATGTATGTATACATACAACGCGGTGGTTCGACGTGCCTCTCTCTGAAGCAGACCTGGTCAAACCCGACCTGGTGACTTTTTTGCATCTCTCGTAAGATTTTGACCCCCTTGGCCATGGAAAATTCAAAGCGATTCCATGATCAGTCATTACACCCTCTTGGTGGGTGCAGCCGTTGCTGGACCACAAAATTGAGAGAAGTATTCGATATCCGGGAAACCCTGTTGCTTTGGTTAGCGTACTTGAAGGACGTTTGCTTTTGCGGGTGTGGAGCTGTTAACCATTTAGTAGAGTGGAGAGTGGAGAAATAAATCGTTTCGCCTGCTTTTGTCAAGTTTTTACCGAATCTCTGGTGAACATCAAGGTTTCTCAAGTATGTTTTAGATGGGCGTTTTCGAAAAGGATTCTCAAGTTCTAGCTCATTACGTTTCTTCTAGTCAATCAATTGTAAACCAGAGTGACACCCCATGCACTGTTATCCGTTGGCATGGGCGATTCTCACTCTCCATGAATGAAGAGTTTGGGCCCACACCTATCAGCAGATGTAATAATTATGCCTGATCTGCGCTCCAAATCAGTTTTCCATGGAAACCAATTTGTGATTATATTATTTTGTGACGTGAGTTTGGCATGTCCATGCAAAATCAGATATGTACCAGGGTTAACTGCTAGACCCTCAAATCATAAAGTCTTACTTGTTTTAACTCTTTAAGATCACGGTTGGCCACGGTTGCAAAAACAAAACTCTCAAACTTGTCCTTGGATAAACACATCAACGAACCAAAGATGAGCCGTTTGCTGTTCTCCCAGCGTACATGCCTGAGTTTGGTGTTGTCGAACTGGACTTTGTATTGGAGACCGTTAGACGTGCATAGAGGGTACAACAAGCGAACATCTTTGTACACACGTATGTCCTGTAAGGCACCAATCCTAGCGGACCCAATACGCTCCAGCAACTGGGCGATCCCTTCGCGAAGGGGCCGCACGAAGTCCTCGCGAAGGAGTCGAAACTGTACGTCCAAATAGTGCTCCGCATCGTGGTAGCTCCCATCAATTTTGTTCCTCCTGAGGAAAGGTCTTTCCCCTGTCAAGATGTCTTCCTGTGTGGGAATGACACTGAGCTCACGGAAATCGTTCGGTGGGTTAAGGTCATCATTCTCACCAGCTGACAATTACATAAAAGAAATTGTTTCATTAGTGCACGAAGAAAATTCATTTGTTCTATTTCTAAGAGAAAGAGCGATTCCTATACATTAAAAATTCTCACCATCTCTACGAGGTTTTCTTCTGTGTTGCTTTTCCTCTTCTTTTTTCTTCAGTTCCTCGCCCTTTTCGTTCCTTAATTTCATCAGTTCCTCCACATTATTCACAAGAGCGCTATCCTCTAGCTGACCTGCTGTAAAAAGCATTGTTGTACTGCAGTACAGGTCAGGCACTGGCAAATCAGCGTATGAGTTAGGGTATCTTCGGAGTAGTTCATTCATTATTTTAACCACATTCCTCAAAAACACTGCTATGTCAGAAGGGGGCATCCTGCTGGCAGATAACCGGTTGAGATG
The DNA here is from genome assembly GCF_042242905.1 of Orbicella faveolata. Lineage (NCBI taxonomy): Eukaryota > Metazoa > Cnidaria > Anthozoa > Scleractinia > Merulinidae > Orbicella > Orbicella faveolata. Next base: position 13,883,379 of record NW_028301536.1, on the reverse strand, counting down.
AGGTCTCAGGTGGAAGTTGAAAAACATCGAATTTGGCAGCAGGTTTAGCAGCTTGAGAAGGTATTCCTTAGAGCTGCAATCACAAGCTTTGCTTAAAATGCTCACAATCAACACAATAAAGTCCTCTTTCATGAACGTTTGTTCCGTTAATAAAGATTCAGTGGCTGGGAAGCATCGACTCGATGTTAAATCGAGAATGATCTCGTCTGGGGTTTTAGTCTCCAGGTCTTGAAGGGCTTTGAATCCTAGCTTAACTGGACGCTGGCTTCCCGAAGATCCGGCACCACCACGCCCTCCCCTTCCACCACCTCTTCCACCTCCCCTCGCACCACCTCTCCACCCCCCTCTTGCTCCCCCTCCCCCTCTCCCACGAAACCCTCCTCCGGGTCTTCCACTATTCCTCTCATCCTTGTAGCCGCTGAACATGACTTCTCAGCGAACACCCGACAGGTTTCTGTGGATTTAAACTGCGACCGCTCTATTTCTTCGATTCCTGGTCAACTCTTCTGAAATAAGACGAAAGATGACAAAACTTTACACATAAAACTTGATCCTTTAATAGGACAATGTGGACATATGTCCGAGGGATCTTTTTTTGTGAAATAAACGTCATTTGAAAAACGGGAACAGACTTTATCATCTGCCTCTTACTTTCGCGCTTGGGCCATAAATCGAAGGGGAAAAAAACGAGGATCCGTACAGTACGGACCGAGAAGACGAGGTTAATAAGATATTTATTATATCTCTATTGTGTGTCTGACGGGTTCGAGAACGATTTCTATTCACGCGGACTCGGAAAGACTTCAAATTTCTGACTCACCTCGAAAGCAAAATGAGTCAATCTGAAATCGTTTTAAGTCGTTAGCACGCTTTACAACACAATTGAGAGTAATTGAAAGTTTTAACCTTTTACTTGCTATAAAAGTTAAGAACACTTGGCGATAAATCACAAAAGAGTTTTGCAACAAAACCAACTTTAAATATTAGCGGGCCGTACAGGAGAGTACGGCCCGCTAAATTGACCAATCACAGCGCGCGTACTAACTAAGAGATATAATAATGTATATTAATGTAACATAATATGTTATTTTCCTTTTTTCTACCGGCGTTTTGAGATCAGTTCCTCTTGATGTAATTACAACTGCGGCGTCGGCATTATAAAGCTTTCCCACCACGAAAAAAATATAGACTTTGCACTCCGAACGTTCGATACTTGCTAGACAAAACTATCCATAGTAACCTACAATACAGGTGACGTCACCGAGATCTATGCGACTACCGAATCGCAACACGGAAATGGCGAAAATCGTATTTTATTTCGGTTTAAAATGCAAAGTTAGTCCTTAGACATCGACAAATTGGGTTCTTCTTTCTTTAAGGTCTGTTATCGCAACTAGAATTGAAGTGAGTTTGCTCGTTGCACATTATTAAAGACTAGTTGCTTCACGCTCGATCACGCAACTCATTTTAATCAAGGTACAAGAAACATTTTGCAGGCTCGGCTGTTTTTAAGATATATGAATTAAATACATTAAGAAAGGCAGAAATTTCGTTGTTTTCCTTTCCAGCCACCGTATGTGCCAAATTCGAACTTAAGTGAATCTTATAAAATCACAGAAATAGAATAAGGCTTACCGAGGACAATGATTGCCGTACCTCGATTCTCCGGCGACGAAGGCATATATAGATCCGCTTCACCAGCATCCAGGACTTTCAAAACTTTGGTCGGCGCTTTCTCGATTATTTCTGAACCATCGTAATCCACTTCTTTGAGATTGTTCCAAGTGAAAGTCGTGTATTCAGCTACAACGGTTACTCTTCAAGCGAGTAAGGCAATTTTCTGGTAAATTTTGCTGGTTGTTTAAAAAAACAAAAACACCCCATTGTAATCGAGCCAATGAGATCGCATCATAATTTCTCAGAAACCGAAAGAGCTTCCGAGAAAGAGGGAATTGTCCCGTTGCATATTTACCGCAAGAGGCTGTGATAATCATATGACGACGTTTCAACGGGATTTCCCAACAAGAAAATATTCAATTTCTTATTGCCTGAAAGAATGGAACATCTTATGAGAGGCTTACGCTTTTTATAATTGACAACCTTGGGAATATGCCGGGAGAATATGCCTCAAATGTCTTACCGGGACAAGCGTTGCGTGACCAGCCAAATGAATATTTTTAAAACATATTTTTAGCCCTCGGGGAAGTCCATTCACTCGGGAAGTTTCAAAACAGAATGCGCTCACGTACGAGAAAACCAAGAGTAACATATCAAGTATGAGGTATATAAAAGTTTCAGAAGCTTTGTACTAAATTTTCAATAATACTGTACCTATCAAATCGAAGACTATTGTGTCTGGGAAGATAATTCTGCATATGGTTTGTGATATTATCAGATATTGTATCCAAAGTTAGATGTATTATTGACGGAGTATAAAACAGTGACATCGTGTCGTGTACGGTCTTGTGCTAGCGTTACGTTTCAAGCTAAGTACAATAGAAGATAGAAATGATCGATACCGCATTCAGAGAAAGATAGAATCAGGAATCAGTTCCCCAAAAACTTTCCCTTGCGTCATGCAAGCTACATAACATGACTAAGTGGATTCACACCTTCTTAGGGCTTCCTCTGTTCGAAAGCTTATATTATCTGCTGGTACTTTTACACATTTGGAACTGTTCCCTGAGTGAAAGAAGTTCATAATCCATAAACTGAAAAGACCTTGTCGCGGTTTTGTTATCGACTGCAATTGTGACTGATGCGATAAGAACGCATGTCAAAAAATGCACTATCTTATTAGACATTTAATATCTGTATATGAAACGAGTTGGCCTGTATTTTGGCAAGCAAGGCCAGTCAAAATACACTCTCCATTAAAATACACAGCAATTTTAAACCCCGTCCACACTACGCCGGAGAAATTTGAAAACGCAGCGTTATTTCAACGGTTAGGCCTACCGTCCACACTAATCCGTCACGAAAACGGAGCTTTTCAAAAACGCTCTTTAAAACGGAGTTCGAAAACGCCGGCTTTGCGTTTTAGTATGGGTAGAAAACATTTTAAAAACGGAGCTCTACCAAAACAAAGACCTTACGATAATCACGTAATTTCCCTGTCTGCGTTTTGCTCAAACAAATCCAAAACGACCGGTGATTGTTGCGTTTTCAAATTTCTGTTAATAATTTTAAAAACTATTAACATAAATCCCTTTCACTCCCACTATTAATTGCCCTTACTGTCTGCCATTCAATTCTTGTAATGTTAGTTCAGATAATTTTCTTTGGTCTGAGAATTTGGTAAATTTCAATAGATTTCCAGACCTATGCAGGACCAGAAGCCTTTTTCCAGGGCTTTCCAATCCTGGAAAACACCACAACAAAACTCCAGGACTTTTCAGGTTTTCCAGGACCCATACGAACCCTGTGTTAAGCAAAGAATGATCTTTAGATTTTAAATCACAATCTAAAACTTAGCATCCTCAGATTCACATTTAGTTTTGTGACTTATCAATAACGATTTATTATTACTACTGCTACTTTCAATTTTGTTACGCATTGTAATTATTTTTATGTCCTTCGCTTTCTTTTACTTTTACCATTGTGCCCTTAAAAAAAAAATCACTGGTAAAAATGATTCTAAAGGAGCAGAGTATGGTAGACTTTGAGTTGAAGTGTCGCACGACCTGGCTGCAGTTTATAGCAGAACCCCTGGTATCAACGCCAGCAAATTCCACAAAATAATTTCTATCGCTATGTTGCATTGCTGTGCGCAGAATGTGTACATCTTTTGGTTTTGACTTCATTGTCTATGTTCAAGTTTTGTAACATATCCTCGCTAATGTTGAGTTGTGATACATCAGGTGTCGATTTTGGTTCCTGGGGGGTAGGCTGAGTAGCTCCCTGCACTGTGGAGGCATTGCTTGGCTGTTTAGGTTGCCTTGCACCAAATATGGTACTGCCTACTCGTACATTTGTACTGCCCATTAAAATCTACCAAAAAAGAAACATGCGTTGTTTAGAACTGGGGGACAGTTAAGGGAGTACGAAGGAAAGGCCAGACATGATCAGAGATGATCCAACACAAATGGCCAATCACAAGAACTTGTATAACGTTAACAACCAATGTAAGTTCAGAGAGAAATCCTGAAGCCAGTGCCAAGTGTGAAAAACTAGTTTGTTCACACTTCTGAACAATTAGAGCATGTTTATACAGGAGTTCGTTTTTAGAAACCATCTTTTATTATTATGATGATGTAGAGAGCCCAAGCAGAAAAAGCAAGACCAAAAAATACATTTTTATTATTTATGTTCAAGTAATATATCAAAGACGAAAGACAGTGTTTCATCGGGATATTCAACCATCGAGAAGAGAGTTGAAAATACGACGCACAGCGAAGTATTTTTGACGAAATTCGAGCTGTTTGGATGGCCGATGAAACACTATCCCGAGTGTTTGATATATCTTCTCAGCCCAAACAAAAACTAAGGAGTAAACAGAGAAGTAAACTCGTCAAAATCTGTACTAATTAAGCCCGAGTATCCAAACCTCCTTCATGGTAACCTTCTGATTTTCTTTTGTAACTTGATGAATTATTAATGAGTTTGAGAACAGTCAATCAAAAACCATTCTAGTGTTGATTGATAATGATAATTGACAATACTTCTTCTTTGACAGCAAGTGTTTGTCCAACCTCTTTGGAACAGTTGGCACTCAATAACACATACAACATGACATGCTTTCGCTCCAGCTTGCCATGAGTCTCCCTGTATCTCAGTGCTTAGAGCATTGACCACACCAGTGTGTGGAAGATCATGGGCTCCAGTCTGTCGGGGACTCAGATTTTTGTCTCTATCCCGTGCCCACAAAAAATAAAGTTATAACTTCCTTCAGCAGGTAAAAGACTGTTTGCAGATACAGTCAAGTGACTCTCTTGAAACAAATATACTTCATTCATGTGCCCTTATGTTGAAATACCAATAATACCAGTTAAACAGAATTGCAACTATCCGTAACATGCCTTAAGATGTCACTCAACTGACTGGACACAGCCTTCAAACAATACACTTACCGCTTTGTCAAAATCATTTGACATTCCCATGCTCAATTCTACATCTTCTGGACTAAGACCTAGTTTTTCACAAACGTTTTTCCGGCATTCCACTAAACACTGAAAAGAAAATAAGAACACTAAAGTTACAACACAGGTTTACATGTATCGTAGATTTACACTTTTTTTAAGATCACTTGTTGAGAACTAACAAAACAGCTGCCCTCGTCTGTAAACTTAATTGGGGCTTGAGTACCTGACGCCACCAGAGTTTTAGCCTGTAATACAGGTGCATTTCTGGTTAGCACCAATAGGGGAGGGTTGGAGAGAGAAAAAAAATGTGTTCTGAGAAGCAGGAGTAAGGTTGAATGAAAAGTGACAGGGAAGGAGGAGGGGAAGAGAAAATATTGCCTCACCCCCTCTATATTCTTGTTCTTTCATCCCAACATGAACCATTTATTTGTTTTTTTAACAGCTTTGCGATGGCTTATTGATAGGTGAACAGAAATATCCAGTGTTCTCAACCAGCAAGAACACCTGCACAGAAGGCTAGAAGAGTTTATCTCAGTTTCTGTAGCATGAAGCATCCAGAAGTATTGAATATACTCATTCTTAAGGTTGTACATATTTGCAGGCTACTAGGCTAACCTCAGCATTTTACCAGGTTGACCTTTAAGTTGTTGGCACCCTCTGGACTCAAGAAAGGTGCCGTGCAGTCATCTGGGACAAAAGTTACTTGCAATTACTGTGCAATTGCAAGTAACTTACATTCTCACTTGCATAATGGGCAAGGGATCAGTCAAGTTATCTGCCAACTAAAGCATTAAAAGAACAAACTAAGACTTGCCCAGGGCAACCAAAACTTGAGAGCTACATGTACTTGTCCCAACGGCACGCTGGAATTCAAGTTTTTTTTTCAAGCCCTGCCCCTTTTATACTCCGGGTTAGAAAAAGCACTATAAGTCAGAGTAAAGTGTTTTGGCTAAGAACAGGAACTTGGCTACATTCCAGAGTAGAATGTTTAATCCAGGGTCCAAATGTGCTGATGATGAATGGCAATCCTTACTCTTTTTTGTGTGGAAAGTACATGAAACAGCACTTTGTACAACAGTTCAATATTAAAATAACAATAATGGCCCAACAATTCATTAATCTAAAGAACAACTTTGTGCTTACAATAAAATCAGGATTTGCCCCTTGACTCCAGTCGTAATTCATTTCACCAATAGTCATTAGTCCTGAAAACTTTAAATGAGGACAGTGCGAGATAATGTGTTCCACAAGCTCTACACAATGATCACTTGAACATCCACTCTTACCTGCAAAAAAACAAAATCAGTGGAAATATAAGATATATAATAACAAGCAATCAAATGTCAATTGAAATCTGTAGAGTTTCTATACACACTGCAACACATTTATTTATAGTAGATCTTGCTTATGAACCAAGCTGGCCAGACGAGAAATGTACCCAATATAAAAAAAGAATTGATTTTAAGCAATCAGTAACTGATTTTTTTCCCCACACCCATCACACCTTCTTACAAAGGTCCTTTCAGCCCTCCCTTCCTCCCACCCTCTTCTTTAAAGCACCTACATATATGAAAGGGCTGGCGATAGTGGCCTCTAGACTTGCTAGTAACATTGTTTTAATCATTAAACACGTGTACATGTAACTGTATGATTGTACATCTAATTCTTTAGATTTGTATGCCATGATGTTTCATTGTCTGTCTTATTAAGCATACCAAAGTTATCATCATTAGAAGTGGGATGGTTGAGTGGTGTTTTGGAGAGTTCTAGCAGCCAACAATAAAATCAATTAATCACTGCATCATGCAAAAAAAATCAGTTTTTCAACAAGCAGTAACTATCATGTACCAGCCAAACAGTCATTTTCACCACCCTATCTTCTGTACATAAGTTCTTTAATTCTGCAATTTCCTCAAATTGTATCTTAAGTGCCCATCAGACAAGTGAAGATTTGAATGCACTAGCCCAGCTGTTAAAACCACTATCGCAGGGTGTAAGACTTGACTTTCTTTGCATAATGCACTTTGGAACTTCTCTGTTTTCATACCAATCACATTTCTCATTGTACACACAGTATACTAAAATCTGCAGAACAACTGTAGAAAAGAAAGATAATTTTGGAAAACCCAATGTCTCATCTTGAGAGGGAACACTAACTTTCTTCCTTGCTTGTGTTCACTTGAACCATCACATTAAGGGGCTTGGTTTTGTTTTGTTTTTCCCAGGAGGAGTTGAGTGTGGTTGCAAGCTTTGCACTGTCCACAGTCTCTATCATGAAAAGGTTAGGGACACCTGTGGGCATAAGTAAGATAAAAATTATCAACTCTAAGTTAGAATTGGTATTAGAACTGCAGCCAGAAACAATAATGTTATTCAGTTCCTACCAACAATATTGTTGCATTTGTTACTCTGTAAATGACCAATGAAATGCCATCGTATGTCCTTAAGTTCCTGAATCTGAAATAAGTAATTCATTACAAAAAATAAATCACAAGTAATCCTATAAGTCATTGAATGTATTTCACATAAAAATGGATCTTACAAATTCGGTATCAGTCAAACGTTCCTTTCAATTACAAAGTAATGAATTAATCAGTGGAAATTAAATTCAACATAATTTCCATACTTGATCATTAAATCATGGCTTGATGAAAAACTTGTCTAGGAATCCAGCATAAAAAAATAATAGTATGCACTCAAAAATTGGGAACGAAACTTGATTTCAGGAAATGCAACAGCATCAAGAATGGCAAGCAGAAAAGGGTAAGTGATTTTGTGGCAAGAGAATGACAGAAAGATATTCTCTTGCCTTCTTGCACCACACCCTTTCCCTTTTTTTCACTTGTCCTTTGACACTGCTCTAGAACTAACCAAACATCTTGAATTCAAGAATCCAATCACCATTCTACACACTAATCCAAGTTCCAAGTTCATGTGGTTCAACAACCCTCCCCTTTTTTGCCCAATGTTTTTTTTGTGCTGCTCAGAACTAACCAAACACCTGGCCCCCTTATAATTCTTCATGCCAATCCCTTTCATCCTGTTGCTCCAAACCCATCCATTTGTTTTCACTTGCCATTTTCACACAGCTCCACAACTATCCAAAACCCCGAAGCAGGATAGTTTAATTTTGATTGTCATAAACTTTGAAGCTAAAACATTTATAGCAAACCTTTGGATTATTTGACTTCTCAATCAGTTCTTGAACCTGTGTAAATGATTAAGTAAACACAGTAATACTTAAATCTACCTTCACCTACAATTTGTTTATCAATCAAATAGACACCCCCTTAGGAAAAAAAAGTATGCTGCATGATGAAAATTATGTTGAGTATCTTGATTGTCAAAGTTTACTTTTAACAATGCTTATTGTCAAGCAACCAGTTAGAGTGCAGAACCTGAATTCTGGAGAAACAATACTGGAATACTATTAGATCTGTCCACATATCTGTTTGTATTGATCAGGTTCCAATTGTGGGTGATTATAATAAAAATTATTTGTAAATAAACTGACTATAAGGCCCAGTCTGAACGAATCCAATTAAATTTTAAAACACAAACTTTTGATGAGTTTTTGCCTATCATCCACACTCATCATTTTCATCAAAAAGTTACTTACGTACATTTCAAAATGCTGTCCAGAGTGGCATACCAGCAGTTTTTAGCATTTTAGTGTGGATGGGTAAAATAAAGCAAAATTATAACATGAATGCAAAGCTTTTGACGTCATACAAAAGCACATCATTGGAAACATGTCATTTCAAAAACACATTAGTGTGGTGGCTTAAGCTGCCAGTACTTGACAAAAAAAACTCACTCACATAGTTTTCTCCAAAATGTCGTTGACCATGCTCATAAGCTTCAATTATGCAATCTGCTGGCTTTAACTTGCTGACAGCAACAAGACGAGGGGTGGTTTTAGGAAGATCCTAAAATCAATATGACCAATGACAGTTTGCAAAGTGAGAGAGCTTATTCGTATTTTCTCGATTGAACCATTCTGACTTTCTTATAAGCTTAGACATATTGAATAATTTGTCAAACACTAAGCAGTCAACTTAGTTATGCAGGGGTTTATAAGCTTATGTAATGGCTGTCGAAAGAGGTGTGTTACTTCAAGCATTTCTGCTTTTCTACAGACTCCTGGTAACTTTTGATTTTAACCCTTGCTACTGAAAAACATTTTAATCAGTTATATTGTATAACAAGTGATGGAAGCAATAAAAAGTTCAAAAACAGTTAAAAAACGTATTTAGGCAGATTTAGGGTTCAAGTGAAGTGGTATTATTTTGAATTTAATTCTAACTTCTGCACTTACACTTGACCGCTTAGCCGTCGCAGCTTTAACCCGGGCAATGACACTCCGAAGAGCAAGACCTACACCTTCCATAGACAAATTTCTGAACCGCTTCATGCAAAAACAGAGAAGAAAGCAGACATAACTGCCCCAGTGGCCGCCATTGATCAACAGGCGTGACAGCGATTAATGGCGGTCAGCGGTCATGATTACCAAGGCGTCTTGGCAACCTGGGAATTGATACTCACTCAAAACAAACCACTTGAAGAAGCTGTAAGTCAAACGGAGTACAATCTACCCCTAGGCCCTGCAGACTTATGAGGGATGTAACGATCACGATCAAGTAAATAGACGTCCTCTTTGTACAAGTAAGATGGCAAAAGGCCGAACATTTGTTCCATCGAAAGAGAAAGAAGGAAATTGGGTGAGTCTTTCGACTTTTAATGAACATCACGTTCTCAAATGCCAGTCAAGGGAATCCAGCTGAAAAGTCCATTAACACTTAACCAACTGAAGAAGACATTGATAAGTTGATAACGGCCTAGCAGCAAGATCAGCTTCTTAAGGAATTTGATATGTCAAGACGAAAACTAGCCGGCAATTTTTTTAATCCCTTAACAGACATGTTAAAGAATATATCAACCCAAATTTTGCCATGTCGCGGGAAGCCATCACCTGGCACCACACAGAAAAAGCTTTTGAATATTAAAGCTAATATTTATTTTACAAACAGTCCGAATCAATCAACAGACGACATTATTATTGAATGGTGAAAACAAAATTTATTTTGAGAGCCAACATTTGCCAGTGCTCACTAGAAAAGCTAGCGATTTGCATGAATTTTTCTCTTTTAAAAGAAACTAATTAAGAATACAGTCACATTTTGACATCAAATTACCGAAACAAAAGGTAACTAAGTTTTTGTTTTTATGGAAATCTATCTCTGCATGCAACAATAAAGACAATACATATGACTGGTCAGTTTACAATGGCAGCTGAACAAATTCACCACAGCGGACGAAAACTAGACTAAAACTACTAAAAAAACCTACCGTACTCTACTATACTGCGCTGAAAATGAAAAGAAGAATGAAAAGAAAAAAAGAATTCGTTCCTTTTTTCTCCCCCCACCCCCTGTGAAAAAAAACGTCTGATCGCAGGTTATCAGGCTGTCAAAAAGTTTGCTAGTCATTGAGGGAAAAAAAAATTATTTTCATTTCTTAATTCATTTCAGTTTGCGACAAGACGCTGGCCGAGAACACTTGATGTTACCAAACCACAAGAGAAGAGAATAGCATCACCACCTGCGAACTTCAAATACAAACATGAGGTAGATTTTCCTTTTTCAGCCCAAAAAGAAGACCTCTTAGTCAATAAATAATGCATCATGTTATAAGGGAGCAACTTTTAATGATGATGATGATGATGCTCTTAATCATTTTTATCTAGACTCCATTCAGAAGATTCGCTTTCTCCACACATGACAACAGACACGCTTTTCAAGATCAAGGAGAATACTTTGGAAATGTAAGGCAATCACTTTTTGTTTTTACCAACAAACAAGACACATTTATATATGCCCACCACTGAGTTAGGCCCTGTCCACACTAGTCCGTTTTCTTTTCTGGATCAGAAAATCTATATCCACGCCATCGTTTTAAAATTATTTTTGCTGTCCACACTAACTAGTTGAAAACGAGATGAAAAGGTGTGCTGTCCCAATTGAGCATGCGCCGAGTGCTTAAGCTATGAACACAGTACATGCATATGGTCATTGTGACCTTAGCGTTTGTGAAAGGCATCGTTTCTCCCGTCTACGCCAATGAAATAAATGATAGAAAAAATAAATTACAATATTTGGAGAGCAGGCCACATCAGCCTTAGTTGGCCCTCATATGGTTCCTCTATTCAGGTCAAACTAGAAGTGCTGGTTTTTCAGGAAGGAGGAAAAGCAAAGGACCCAGAGAAAAACCCTCGTACCATCTCGCAGCAAGGCGAGAACCAACAACAAACTCAACTCACATATGACAACAGGCCTGGATCTAGCACTGGCCACATTGGTGCTGCGCCTCACTGTTCTCCAAAAATAGGAAAAGATGTTTTCGATATTGACCGAGTCCATTCTCGAATGCGTTTTCTAATCGTACCGTTTTCGGTGACCAAAAATGTGGATCAGTGTGGACGGGAAGGGAAAAAGCATAAAAAAAGTTTACATTGGCGTCGAGAAAAATCCATTTGGCCAGGGATTTGGTTAACCACTTTATATTAAAGCTTCTCTCCGCCAGTTGTTCTACTTCGTTTTCATCTTAGTAGAATGCAAATCCTGCGCGACAGTCCTGTGCGAGAGTCTCAAGGCTCAATAAGAATGAGCTCCAAAAACGCTGGTCACGTGTCTAGACTATTCCAGACGCAATAATCTTGTTTAGATGTAGCCTTATAAATTCAATGCTTTCGCCGAATCAGTCCCTGCCTTTTCTTTGTTAGAGCTCATTAATCTCAAGTTAACGCAACAAGACATTGGATCTGACAGTACATTACGCACCAGTACTCAGTTGTGTCAGTCGGTACATAAGATCATTACTGAGGAAGCTGAAGAAGAAACCGTCGATCTCTTCAGCCTTTCGGTTTTCAGACAGAGCGCCCTTGTTTTCTCTGACTCTGCTAATTAAAGGCTGACAACTTGTAGAAAAATAGTAATTAACTTTTGGTTTGCTTTAAAATATTCCAGTGTGCATTGATCAAGGGTCACACCCAGTCTCATTACCTTGGAAAGCACGATTTACAGCATCTTTCATTAATTTGTACTGAATATTTTCATTCGGTTATTCTACTTTCAGGGACTTGGACGAAGAACATTTCCCGACAGGTGTCAACACTATTCCAACAATTTGATAACATGGAATGCAAATAACGACGCACGCTCGTGCTATATGGCGTCTTATCAAGGTTCTCAGGGGGAAGATAACAGCCGGAATAGACGGTTCCCACGGGTACACCCCGAAGCAAAGCCTGGGTCTGCCCCATTAGAAACGACAACGACCAAATGGTTTCGGCGACCGGACATTCCGTACAAAACGCCTCTTCACGTGCTGGCTATAACGCAAGAACCATTTCTGACTCCTAATAAATGGGCATACTCGTACAGACCGATATGGCACTAGGAATAATTGATTATGCCTATAGATCCTTGTTATGTTGTTGCCATTGCAACAAAGATCCGCAAAGCGTACAGATTACAGTTCAATGGATGCGTGTTGATTTAGAAAGAATCATCAACAACATTTGAAATGAGTTGTGTGACTGAAATAGAAATGATATTTTGGACAACTTAATTTTGTTGTCTCTTACGCTGAATGTTTTGAGATACTACCGAATAATTATTTCAATTTATTTGATGAAAGCCTTTTTATAAATTGTAACTTATTAGCCCGGCGAGTTTTATTGTAATTCCGTGATATGGAGCAACGAAAACTGAAAAGAGATGATTCTTCACTTAATGTTTTGTTCCCGGGGTCGGTTTACTTCTTTGGTGAAACAACCTGATTTCTTTCTCTTACATTGTTTTCATAAACTACGAAATAACCCGGCGACACCTTTGTCTTCTAGCTAATGAACATATGTACATACAAGAGTGACCTTAAGTTTGAACGTTGTAAATAAATTTGATTGACGTTATACATGTTCACTGCTCAAGTGGAGATCTGTTAATTTGACTTTCTTGTAACTGAAAAACAAATTCAAAATTTCGTCGTTTGATGCCTGTGTACAATTTGCCGAAGTTTTTAATTTAGAGGTGAATCAGTACGTCGGGGGTACTGCGTAAAACGTGGAGTTGTAGTTAAGAAGATTCGTAACGAGAGCAGGAGTTCCCAGGTTCGAGTCATGTTATGAGCTGAGAAAACGTCTCTTTCGAATTCCGCTAAGAAAAAGTAAGAAAACTAGTGAGAGTCAAGTCGGAAAATAGATTAGCAGGCGTCGGCAGCAAAGAATATCTAAGGAGTAATGCTAAGAAAAATGTCAATGGCAATTCTTAGAAATAGGGAGGCACAGGGGAAGGGGGATTGTTATAGACAAAGTCTACATGAATCATAAGGGAAGAAAAAGGGAGAAGGGTAATAAGTGGTGAGAGTCACTAGGGAGGTTAGAGCTGAAATAGATCATAGTGGGGCACAGTAGCGGACTTACAGCGAATTAGAGGGACAATTGGACAAGCGATTTTACAGAAATATTCAGTGTCTTTGAACACATGGGCCAAACAAAACATCGTAGACCAATTCGTTTTTTCTTTCGCAATTAAATAAATTTTACACTGTTCTTCTTACCTAAAAAAATGTGAATTATTGTATTTGCGCTAGATGAAGCTTAGGATTGCGACCACTATATTTTCATATATCGTTGGATCAATCATGGGCCTAAGGGGTGACTAAATCTTCGTTTAAGAAATAACGCGAACAATGATATTGCACAACCATGGACAAGTAATGTGAAGAACATTTGGATTTTGAATAATTTGATGAGCGGGCTCTCTGTCAAGATATGTAAGTTTGAATATTTTACAAAATCTTTCTCATCAGAATGTATTAGGCCACCATTAGTTTTGTGGCAAGCGAAAAAAAACCTCAAGCTATGCTTATGAATTACCCAAAACACCTATACTTCGAAAGACGAATGTTTTGTAAGTAGTTTTGTAATCTATATATACACCTTTCTGTTACGGTCTCTGTTGCCTCATGCCACTATAAGAGCCTTAATTTAGAGCGGTTTTCATTGAGTGTCGTAAAACCAAAACCAAACTAATTACTTACCAATTAGACTACACGGCCAATCTCAAACCGTAGTAAAACCAAAACCAAAGTAATCGCCCGCTTGCTTTTGACACTCAGTTGAAAACCGCTCTAACGCCTTGCATCAAATCTCTATTGACAGCTAGATTATGGCGACATCCATCGCTTGCAAGTTAACGCCGCTGCCGCTTGACTAAGAATTAGCCAGTAGCAATCAGTATTATATAATTATACCGTTTTTTAGTACACAAAGTCTAAGATAAAGTATGTAAAACAGAGTTGAAAAAGCTCCTGAGATTTTCTTACCATGATTATTGACAATAAATAAATTTACTTACTTTATCTATTTACTTTATAGCTATGATTATTGACATTAAATGAATTTACTTACTTTATCTAGTTACTTTATAGCTATGCATAACTTCTGCCAGAAGTTTATAATTCTACTATTGCTTATTTAAAGACCAGAAAATCTTGTTTGGAGCTCTCTGACTGCTTTTGCATTGTTTTGGTTTTCACTCTACGATGATGATCAGAAAACCTCTTTAAACGTGAATTGCACCTGGGAGATCTCAATAAGTTCCTCGAATGGATAAGTGTATCCTTTTTAATCTAACCCAGTTTGACACGTATATCTCTGCAGGTTACTATCAGTTTGGGAGTTTTTCAACCTTAGTTAAATGTTATTTTGAAGATAGAGAAACGAAAATAACTGGTTAGAATGGCTGCTTACAATAAATGTCTACCAATACATGGCACTGCAGTAGCTGTAAAAACAGCTAGACGGTAATTTTGAATCCCGGCTCTACTCAAGCAGACTAACTTGAGAAGTAATTATTAAGGGAGTTCTTTTTAGCTGGTCTTTGAATTCCGCCCAGCATAATGGAAAGAATTCTTCGTAGCCCCACCCAGACCCCTCTCTGTCAAACACATCAGCTTCGTTAATGACTCGGGTGGCCTTCGGGAAGTTTGACGTTAGTGAATAAGCCAGCTTAACGAATCCCTTGCTGCTATGGCGGAAGTCACGTGTGCTTATGGTCAGGTAGAGACCTTGACAACCGGAAGTCCTCAGCTTAAGCTCCAAGAACCTGCAAAGCCGACAGTCATTGGTAAGTAAGTACTATAATACTGCTTTATCCACTTTATTTCCACTCTCTACCTCACACACTTTCAGCCCAATGGTCCAAATACATTATGTAAAGACCAAAGGACAAAAAGCTTTTTTGCAAGAAAAATAACAGAAAGTATTTATGAAAACACAGGTAAAAATCTTCGCCTCTCGCGCTGCAAAAACCTTTGTCGTTCCTTCATATCATTTGAGACGCAGCATTACGTTACCAGGAGCCCATAAATAGAAGTATGCATTAGTCCTGTTCTTTCTTTGAATTAAATTGACGTCTTTGAAGTCATGCATCCTTAAAATGAATTTCCCTCTGAATTCTATTCAGACAACCAATCATAAGTTGACAAAGGCTTTTGTCGTTTACTATCTTACTTATTTCCCCGACACGCTTTACTGTTACTACTGGGGGTATACTCTGAATAGCAACTACACTATACAAGTTTAGTTATTTGTTCTCGAGACTGTACAAGAAGCCATATAAAAATGAACTTTAAAAAAAAGTTTTTACACTAGAGAAGAGTATTTCGGATATCCCAAACGTTTCCAGATTTCTAGCAGTTTGGGTATTCGATTTCGCAAGGTAATGAACTTCGAATCTGTCCACGCATGTATGAATCTGGGGTCATGTAATAACGTTGTTTTCTTCGGGTAATTGGGGGATATCTTGAAACTACAAAACGATAATGTTAGCTGGACAAATGATGCAGCAGGGCCGGCGTGAAAGTACTCTTAAGAGTGGCTCGTTCGTTTATCAAACATTCCCGATCTAAAAGTACCCTAATAAACAGTTCTCACTTTAGATTTTGAATATAAAATCTCCACAAAGGTGACTAAACGAAGACGGTTTTATTTTGTATCCGTCCAATACAGAAGCGACAAAAACCTCGACCCTGACGAATCCGGAAAGGTCCCTTCTAGTGTAAACGTGGTCTAAGAATACAGAGCCCAATACAGGTAAATATATGACATGAAGGAGAAAAGTCAAGCTCACATTTCATATCCGCTGACCCAGAAATGCGGGGACTTGATGATCTTCTTTTTCTTCTCAACTTCAACGTCTTCACCAATGTCCACTGTCCAGTTGAACACAACAGGTTCATCGTACGCTTTTCTGGCGATAGGTTCGCCCTCCTCGTGCTGTCTTTCCTGAAAAACCATTGGAAAGCAGTTTAGTTTTCCTATCACCAAATGCAACTTGGTCAGGCTAAATACAACATGGAAGGAGAGTAACTTAACAAAGAACCCCACCCATTCCTTTTATTGCGCTCTGACACAAACATTTAGGTAGCTAACCTTTGAAAACGCATGGTAAAACACGGCTTCCTCAAATAACAGTGGAAATTTAACAACCGTAGAAGCAATCGGATGATCACTGGTCACGACATCATGAAGATAATTGATAGTCATGGATTTGAACCGAACCAGATCCAACAGCGGTTCAAGCTGATCATCAAACACTTCATTCACTTCAGCCCATTTCATCAGAGCGAGGAACACAGTGTTCTCTGAAGACACACAAAGCTCATTGCTGGAAAGAACTGAAAAATAATAATTGCCGGTTAGGATAAATATCATTATGATCATGTATCTAACACGAGAGACAGTGTTTCATCGGGATATCCAAACACCGAGAAGAGAGTTGAAAATACGACGCGCAGCGGAGTATTTTTGACGAGATTCTAGGTGTTTGGATTGATATCTTCTCAAATGAAACAAAAACTAAGGAGTAAACGGAGAAGTATCTAAACCTCCTTCATGGTTGTGATTTTCTTTGTTTTAACTTGATGAATTATAAGTTCGTATAATGTGATCGTCCGGGTGAGGGTAGTTCTGAAAAGAACTGTAAGTTGTTGGTGACTGACGTTTCGACAACCTGAGCGGAAGTCATCTTCAGAGTCAAGTGAATAGTGTTTACTATGTTGATGAATTATTAATGAGTTCGAGAAGATAGGATAGGATGGAAAGGATACTTTATTTAAAGTGGCAATATGCTTAGCCATACGACTAGTTTACAGATATCCCACTACTTCCTGTTAAGAATAAAGGCTGTATGTAATACAGTGGCACTGCTGTTTGAATTAAATGTCCCTCCTTTCTTACATTGTAGATCTGACTTCCTGATCTTCAAATATAACCTGCTTGTTGGCGGATATTAGAAAGAACAGGCGAGAGCAGCAGGTAGCTGTGAGTAAAGAGACCTGATGGGAGGGGAGGAGGAGAGAGAACAGCAGGAAGTGGGGAGACCCTAACCTCCCTTGCTGTCCTTCCTCTTAACCCTATCCTGACCTGAGTCTGTTCACATGTTATAGACCCTTTTCATAAATGGCTGCCAATTATAAATTCTTTTGTAAGTATTAAAATTAGGCTGACTAACCTCGTTTTTGAGTTGATAATTCAAAAGAATTTTTACCCCCAAACTAGTTAGTGAGGCTAATTTAAATGCATACAAAAGAATTTTAAATTGGCAGCCATTTTTGAAAAGGGTCTATTTGAACTGTTGTCCAGTGTTAGATCTGAAATGAGGCCCTCTTCTTTTCATAATATCGAAAAAGTCACTATTTTTAACTAAGTCCTTCAGATTCCTTCTTCAGCTTGATAATTTCAGTTTGGGATATTATTCTTTCCAAATGTGTGTCACTGACACAGACAATTCCTTTTACAAATATTGTAACTGTACACTCTAAAAGGGAACAAACATTTAACACAGATATTAGTATTACCTTTCTGTAGACCATTAGAACTCAAAGAGAGAAAGTCTTCATTGGACCACTGAGAGTCTAGTGGACTGAATTCTTCAACCAGAAATTCTTCGCATCTGCTAATAAACTCTGCCATTTCAGGGAGTCTAAAAAGCAACAACCAAACAGCCAACATTTACACATTGTTACAAATCATTTTAAATTCCTTATTCCCCATATGCATTTGGTAAACAAAAAACGAGATCGTACAGGTCAGGAAATCTCTAGTTCAGAAATTCACAGACTCCCACTGGCATGTATGTCTAGATTTCTTTGTCTGGGATTTGGTCGGCAATACACAGTTAAGCAATATCTGGACTCTGGATCAAGTGGTCCAGATTTGAGTCCTGGCCAGGGTCTTTGTGTTCTGTTCTTGGGCAACTAGGTGTTCAACTGGGTATCAGCGTGGCAGCCTGACAGATTGCTGGGGAGTAACCTGAAATAATAGCATCCCATCCAGGGGGGAGTAACAACACTTCTATATGGAACCACTTCACGTTACAGAAACTGGAGTTAAAAACAAAGTGCTACATATGAGCCAGTTCGGCTTTAATAAGAACCTTACTTATACTAGGGATTTGTGTTAAGTTATGTTATTTACCTTTCATGTTCCTGCATATTCAGTGACTTGTCACAGATCTCAACTGTCAGTTCAGCTGACCCAAGGAGTCTAGAAAATTGATCACAACAATAGACTTATGCAATAGTTATTTGGTGATAATGAACACAGAACCATTCAGTTACACGTACCAACAATTTTACCTCTAAAGGACTGAGTCTCTAAGCACTTGTGACAAAGTTTGTAGGAAAAAAACTTTCAGCAAAACAACAATGAGAAAAGTAAAGGAAGTGAGGTTTTCTTTTTCTTTTTTATGATCAAGTCTTTCAAGAGACTTTGACGGCCTTCTAGTTGATAATGTTCCTAATTCTCATCACCCAGCGGCATGGCAAAATATCAGAACTGTAAATAGAAACTAGATGTCCAACCCACACATTAAAAATGATAAACAATATCCTACTTTTGACAAGTTTTAAGGGTGCTCTCTGCATCATAAACATGAGCAAGCCTCATAAGAACAAGAAGATTCTCCACACTTTCTGTCATGACAACTTCAGGTTTATAAAGCGACTCTATCAACAGCAAGAACATCGACGACAAGGATTCACTGATGTTCATTTCAACCTGTTTAAATAAAGGTATAAAATGAAACAATGTTACAGTATTATCCTTCCAGTGTGTTCAAGTTGGCACCTTTTCTTAGCTTAATCATTAAGGTATAACTAATGGGGAAATGGCAGGTGGAACCCATAAACTGTATAACAACAAAGATGATTGTTG
Organism: Orbicella faveolata; assembly: GCF_042242905.1. Lineage (NCBI taxonomy): Eukaryota > Metazoa > Cnidaria > Anthozoa > Scleractinia > Merulinidae > Orbicella > Orbicella faveolata. The sequence continues at coordinate 13,864,017 of NW_028301536.1, read as the reverse complement.
AAAATTTTGAATGAAGCCCTAGCTGGTTGTTTTGAGGGCTTGGCTCCAAATATTCATTTTTAACCCATAAGCAACACTAATTAATTTAATTATTTATAATTATTTATATTCTGGCAACTAGTTCCTGTCATCCTTTTTCTTCCTAGAGCTGTACAATAAAATTATGTAAAAGATACAGGGACAACACAAGTAGAGGTAATTTTAGATTCAAATACCCTTGGCTAATAGATTGCAAACCTCAAATTTCAGTCCATTTGTTGGCTCAAAGGTATGTCTTTGATGATCACCCTCATGATGTTCATTAGAAAGTTCCTCCCCCTCTTTCACTCCTACATGTTTTTGTGTATGTTCTGACTGGTGCAAATTTTTTTATTGTAGTTTTCTGTTATATCCCTGTTGACTGAGTGTGAGGGCCAGACAGGAAAATATTTGTCTCTGGGTCATAACATGGACTGAGAGTCATTACATTCATGGAAAATATCCAAATGGCCATCCCAACCCATCTAGTCTAACCTATCTCTGTCAATAAGCAATTTTAGAATCCCACCTTTACTGCCCATGATTTTGTTCAATACTTTTGAAAATATCTTGGTGAATGCTCCTTGAGTTGTGAGCACTACTACTATGAATAAGTGATGGGTGTGGTGCCACACAGCTTTTTCCAGGCTAAGTCATACTACGATTATCAGTTGAGTAAGGCATGAGGGAAGTTTGGTTACGAAGTTTTGGCCTTAAAATTATGGTGTTGTCACGGGCAACTCACCTCATTTCCATTGTAACAATATCAATGGCCGTTGATCACCTGTCACGTCGCCTACAATGTCGCGCGCTTTGCTGCCAATGATGTCAAAGGCCGACAAGTTGCCAATGGATACGGAGCCAGTTGCTCGTGACAACAACAAGATTTCAACATTAAAACTTGGTGACCAAAGTTTTGTCCCGCTTTACTCAACTGATAATCGTAGTACCAACCAATCTGTCTTTACACAAACATGTACACATACATGTACATATACCTTAGAACAAGTAGTTTGCAGTGTTGTTTCCTACAATATCTAAGATTGAAGTGAAGCCCACTGGTTTGATTAAACTCCAGAAAAAAAATGAAGTTTGCAATCTCGAAAAGCCTCTTTATCCTTTCAAAGAACACTCTATCGATCTTCTGTATGGGGGATGCAGAGTCCTTTTTTCCCTGAGCTAGCTACATATTTGGATAGAAGGGGAGGGTTTAAAGTGTAAGGTTTTGTGATGATTACATTTTTCATTACCTATAAATCATACCTTTTTTACTTTGGTTTCTTTCATCCCAGAACTAAAAAACAGGCTTCTGAAATAAGAACTATTCAAAGCCAACCAAAAGCTGTGTACATACAGCTGGTGTTCCCGGATCACTGTGTCAGCTAGTGTCAAATCCTCTTCACTTGTTCTCATGACACCGTTATCTGTTGACCGGAACGAACAAAACGCTGAGGCCCCGTCCTCCAAAGAATTCATAGCAGTAAGACCTATAGCTCCAGCTTTATGAGCATAGCGAATGTCTGCAATAAGTAACTTGCTGAAAGTGACGTCTAAATCCACTTCTGATGAGGTGCCAACCGGCAGGTGCTTGCAAGCACTAACTGAATTCATCATAGTCTCAGATTCTTGTTCCTGGTCTTCGACGACCATCCAAGATTCTTCTCTCTTTTTACTCTTGATAGTTCTTTTGGCCTCAGAAGATGAAGCATCGCCTATCCCCGAATCGCAGCTCAGGCTACTGACAGTTCTAGAGTCTGAAATCGAAGGCAAGTTAAACGAATCGTCCGCAGCCGTGGTAGCTGATTCGTCAGCATTGAAGTTTTGCTCATCTGTACTGACAGTGGATTCATTTTCCTCGTTCTCATCTGGTTTTTCTTGCTGGTTGTTGCTTGGTGTGGAGATTGTATCATCATTTCCTCCTTGTGAGTTGGTTTTCGTGATGCTTCGAACCCGGCGTGCGGCTTCCAACTTTTCCCAGCCATCCTTTCGAATCTTCACGACCAAAATGCGGTCAGACATCTCGGGATTGTTAAAATGGTCTCCGATTTTGTCAAAAAGCTTTTCCATAATCACTAATCTCGTTTTCCACACATTAGACGCCACGCAACAAGTATTATTTGACCACAAACTCTAACACCGACGCGTTTGTAAAATTTCTTAACACAAATAATAAACAAAAGAGCATACCGCTGACCAGTAAATATGAGACGCTATGTCAGCGGCTACGCGAAGTAAAGTATGAGCACAAATCCGTTGAGTCATATTGATAAAAGACGAGAGAAAATCGATAAAAAGTAAAAATTTTATCAGTCTTTGCTTGTCAGAATGGTTCTGGAATCTACAGTTGTATGGTAAGATTCTAACAGTTTTCCCCCGTGATCGTCGATTCTTGAATGAAGTTGGTTTTATATTGAAAATATTTGGTGTTTTTCGTAGCGTTGATAACAGCGAATGGATGAGGAATGGCGATTTCCTTCCAACGAGGTTACAGGCACAACAAGATGCCGTCAGTTTAGTTTGTCACTCGAAAACTAGACAAAACCCAGAAAATAATGTTGGTTTAATGACTCTAGCAAGGTGGGTACGTGAGGCATTGATGCCGGACGATTCACATTCAAATTAATTAATTAACAGTTTTCAAACTCTTACATCTACATTTGGTTGACCATTTTAACTTTGCAGTCACAGCAGGGTGAATCATATTGTCGTTCCCAGAGGCTGTGGTCCCTTTGGTCAGCACCAAGAAGCGCACTCTCTGGGGGTCCAAGACCAGAATTCTACGATTCTTGGACTCCCACCAAATCTGACAAATCTGATTGGCTGAGTCCACAAAACTCATACTCTGAACATGCTCAACAAGTGGGGTCCGGCCTGAGGTTGCAATTTTTGGTGCAAATCTATCAATAAACAGCATAATATCTCTTTGCGATAGGCTTAAAGTCATCACTAGTGATCAGTGCTTTTCTACAATCATTGATGCTTGTAAGCTGTAAACAAGACAAACACCATGGGGATAAGTACCATCAGTTCATCTAAAAAGAATTCCAGAGGTGGTTGGGTTACAGAGAATAGATTCAGTAAGGTAGCTGAAGACCAACACTGGAGGCATTCAACCAAAAATTCTGGTTTAGATTTCCAAAGATAAGATTTTCTGGATCTCAAAGTGGACAATCTTGCATGGTGTATGTGTACAAAGGGTTTCTAACAAACAGTGTTAGTCTAAGGATGAAACCCTAGCCTGTGTCCATTCAAATGACGGCTATTGTGCAGTACTTTCTTGTTCTAAAGTTTGTTTTTCACTATTTTCTGAAGTGAACTGAATAACCTACTCCTTCTGTTTCCAGTCTTGAGGTGCTAGTCACGTTAACAACAGATGTTGGTAAAATCCTGGCTTCTCTGCACAGAGTCCAATCAAAAGGAGACATAAAATTCCTCACAGCCGTTAAAATAGCTCATGTGAGTATTATTGTGATAATCATTAACATTCCTTTTAAACATTATTATTGGTGTTTTTTATTGATGAATCAGTTGGTCTATGAGATCAGTTGACAGAGAGCAACATCAATCATTTCTGACAAAATGATTCAGAGCAAGCAGTGTTTACGCCAGAGCTCGCCATTGCGGGAATCCCGTGTTACAATCAGAGATGGCCCCCAGAAAAATAAAAAAAGGGCCAATTTGGCCCTTTCCTTTTACAAGACTGCAGGCTTAACACAGGCATAATATTTTAAAAGCCATCCCGGGCTTGAAATTGTGATCGATACAGTCGCCAATGCAACAAGCATTTCATCCTTGGCGACCAAAAATTCTTGTTTAGTCGCCATAATACAGCATGATGGCAACTACATTTCTCTGTGTTGACAATCAATAACGGTTATTTTGTCACACATTATGTCCTTCTAGACAATCATATTAAAAGATCTTTGCTTCTGAAACATTCAACATAAGAAAAGAAGTCAATCCGTCCTTTTGCTTTGCTGTATTGATTCTCTCATATCGGAAAACTTCCAAATGGCTGACCGTGTTTGAAATCACCCTATAATGCATTGCAAACCCTTGATCATTGACTAGGTCATGTAGGCCTAAGGATTGTTCTCTTGTAACGCACGGATCCTTCATACTAGTATCTGATTCAAAGGAAACTTTATTGAGTAGAAACCCTTCAAAAAGCACTTACTATTAAATTTTATCCTAGATCCTAATAAACTGCTTTATTTTCCTTGGTACCCTGATGCATTTTTTCCTTCTGTAGCTTTCAATTTAGTGACCCCTTTCCTAAAAAATTGGCCCCTAAAAAAGATCTTCAGGGGCCACTTTGGCCCTCAAGTAAAATTTTCTGGCTGAAACACTGAGCAAGTATAGGTTAAGTTCATTGCTGATTGAGTTCTCTTTCCTTTCAGTTGGTGTTAAAACACAGACAAGGGAAAAATCACAAAATGAGGATTGTTGTGTTTGTGGGAAGTCCCGTTGAAGCTGATGAAAAGGAAGTAAGTTGTTATCAACTTGTTTTTGTTTTTGGGAGTTTTGCCATTCTTCTTGGAACATAAACCATTGATGGGTAGTATGATGGCAAGGAATCATTTTTGTGGGTGACAGTGGCCAGTTAGCATTGTGTTAGACTTTGGTTTAAGCCACCTGTAACAGCATCCACAAGGATATCATTTTGGCTTGCCATGCAATCTTTCCTCCTCCATGATGGGGAGGAGTGAATGATGAGCCAAAAGAACACCTGCATTGGAGGCTGCCCATCTTGGGAAGTGGTGAAACCCTAAGCCACTTTTGTGAGTGCAAGATTTACCCTTTTCCTATGGCAGCAGGGTGTATAGAGAGTTCAGTACTCTTTTCTACATGTAGCTATACAACAGGTTGATTATGTAATGAATTAGTAATTTGCTTTATCTTGGTGACCTTATTGCTATGTACTTTTTGTATTTAGCTTGTCAAACTTGCCAAGAAGCTTAAAAAGGAAAAAGTGAACATTGACATTGTTAATTTTGGTGAAGAGGTAATTATAGTGATGTCACTAGGCTGCAAGCAGTCTCCCTTTTGCTCAAAGATCTGTGTCTGTGTCTCATGTCTTGCGGTTTCATGCCTCTTCTTATTTGCTTGCATTCTACCCATCAAGCGAAAGAGAGACTGCTTGCAGTCTAGCCTGTCATACCAGAAACTACTCTTCTGAGAAAGTGCATGACCTGTTACAGTGTGTTCTGAGAGGGGATAGTCTGTGCACCGAGGGGCCAACTCTGTGTGCTTGTAAATTTTGTTTTCTTTTTTCTTTTGTGTTGAAGGACTGAAACCCTGTCATAAGCATTTCTACCGCACTGCACTTGTTTGCTCTTGTGAAAATGTTCAATACCAAATAGCTCTAATGAATGGGAATATTGTGCTTGTCTATAATTTTCAGACTTTGCAAATCCTACATTTTAACCACTTTTAAGGGGCACGTTCCATTCAACCAAAAATTCCAGTTTGCAGTTCCAGGAATTTCCATCGACGAATGGAACATCATTTTCCAGAATTTCCGGAAAAGAAGACAACCTCGCAAGGGATGTGGCCTAATTTTTGTTTGATTGGAAAACACCCAAGGTCTTTACATTACCTCCGAGGTTGAAAACTTGAGACTGAAAAGTGTGAAATTTTTTCCAATTCTTCAGACTGCAAATTCAGAGAAGTTAACAATATTCATCAACACCCTTAATGGTAAGGACGGGAACTTGTGCCATCTGGTGACAGTGCCGCCAGGTCCACTGCTGTCTGATGCACTTATATCATCACCCATACTGCAAGGGGAGGATGGTGCCGCTCCTGGAATGGAATATGCCTCAGAATACGGGTTTGATCCTAATTCTGATCCTGAGCTTGCCCTGGTGAGTGTTCATGCTATCTGTCATATGGATAAACAGGAGTCACCACTGGCTGGCAAGAGGTAGCACTTGGAAGCTTTAGGGCATGGTTACCTGAAACATGCTCTACACAGATGTATGACTTAAATATAGTAGAAATGGTGTGGATAAAAGCAGAAAATTGCTGTTTTGATGTTAGGATGATGGTTTGATTTCTTGCATGTGTGACATTGTACAGTTTGTAATGAAAACTAACACAGTTGTTTTGGAGAACTCGTAATTTGGATGTTCAGGTGATTCAGATAAGCAGATTTGCAAATGACCTATCTGATTATTTCAAGACAGTCGTCTTAATGAAAATCTATGATATTAGCTTGGAGAATTTTGACGTCGACCTGGGTAAGGTTACGGCAGGGTTTAATGGGTGTTTGCACATGTGTTTCTGTTCCAGGCCCTCCGTGTGTCCATGGAGGAGCAGCGGCAACGGCAGGAGGAAGAAGCGCGCAGGGTCACAGCAGCCAGCGGGGAGGAGGCTCCCACCCCTGAAGCTCCTATCGCTGACAGCGAGGAGGCGATGCTGCAGCAGGCGCTGTCCATGTCTACTCCCCAGACGCCAGTGTTTGACTTCAGTGCTATGACAGAGGAACAGCAGATTGAGTATGCCATGAGGCTGTCACTGCAGAATCTAGAGGCGGACGCTGAAGCCGATGGGAGCAGCGAGAAGGAAACCGCAGAGAAACAGGACGAGAAGGAAGAACAGGCTGGAGCGAGCGCAATGGAAACAGATACACAGGTTCGATTCAATTCTGCGTCGGAAAATTGTGAATTACTTGCTTTTATTCCTGTTTTGTGACAGTTTTTTGACTGCTGAAAAGTGCTTTAAAATGTTACGTATTATTTCTGTGTAGATCTCAAAATTTTCCTCTATCAACAAAAAGTCTTTTACGAGAATAAATCAATTTAAAATGTTGGGTGTAATAGTGTTCGTACATGTAGCTTCGGATCAAATTTATAGCTTCGACAAATGTTTGGTTGAACTACCCGCTTCCTGGCGCAGCTTCTTACCTTTATCAGAAATAAACTGACGTAGATAATAATTGACTTGATTCGGTCAATGTGACCGAAATTGCTGCAAATTTTACAGCGGTTTGTAAATTAAAGCATTTACGAAAACAATCATGGAAGCGGAAAATGCAGAAAAAAACATTCTGAACTACGTCAACTTGTAAGCGATCCATCTTCTCATGCGCGGGAAAAGTGCTGGTAGGCAAATCACCTGATTGGTAGAAACGACGATTGATTGGGCCGGAGCTTTGATTGGTTAGAGCGCATTGCACGCATTTTATGAACCAATCACAGTAATCAGCGATATCTTAACGTAGAGTTAATAGAAAAGAGCACAATCTTTATCTGCATTGTTGTTGCAAACAGGGAGATGACACTCAAGACATCACTGGGGTCATGTCCGATCCGGACTTTATCAAGAACGTCCTTAGCACGTTACCTGGCGTAGACCCCAGCAGCGAGGCCATTCAAAAGGTCATGGTGTCCCTCGCTCAGCAGGACAGTGACGAAAGCAAGGACCAAGATGAGCCCATGGACGAGGAGTCCAGCAAAGACAAGAAAAAAGACAAGAAATAACGAAACATTCTTTGTACATACTTTTGCTTTTCGAGTAAACATTGCAAAAAATTATAGAATGGAGTAATTTTCCTCAAGTCAGGTAATGCAGAGGATTTTTCGCCTTCTGCGCTAAATAAATTGTTTGAAATGAATGTATTGTTTGATAACTGTTTGTTACACTCAGTCTCTCATATCCCCTCACCTCCTCGACCATTCTCCACTCCTCTCAGTGATATTAAGGAGATTACTTAATCCAGAATTACTTAATCTCAGATTGTGATGAAAAAAACAAAACATGTCGTAAACGAGAACAATTATGAAAAAGAAGACAGTTTTGTATCCCACCGATGCCTAGCCTGTGAACAGGCTCTCTAGTCGAAGATTTAGTGGAGAGCAACCCACACCCCATTCTCCCCTCGATCGGCCATTTTGCTCTCTTCCTTCTCAGGCCTTCCAGTCGCGGTAAGACCCTTCGAGCCCGAGCCCGGTCTGATCTGTAGATCAGCTTGCATTTTCTGTTCAATACACCTCCCCTTTTATCTCGCCCCGAGACAAGTGGAACTCTCCCAAAGTATATCTCCATGCGTCCTGAACTGTTAACAAGACGCTTCAAACCTGTTGTACCCGGGAATACGAAGGTAATTTGCATCCCAAAAGGATTTCGAGGTGGAATATTTCACGAAAAAGTGTCTGAAAGTCTTTAAAACCAAACTCCAGTTTCTCCATACCCCTGAAACCCTCTCAAAAAACAAATTGAATACGCATTGATTTCACCCGACTCGATCAGTTCCCTCTTAAAAAAATCTTGAGCTGTTTTAACAGCTTTAACATACTTTCCAGTTTTAACGCACTTTTCAGGGGGCTACTAATTTTTGTAGAACATTTTCAAAACACTAAAGCGCCGTCTGAACGTTCTAACGTTGTTGGCCAACATTTGTTGGAGGCGCATGCGCAGCACGTCATCCAACATCACGTCGGCAATTATAAATGTTGCGTTTGTTTATTTGTTTCTGCGAGTCTTCAATTTTTTAAAAGCTCAAATTCTATCAGATTGGGGACTGGGTACTTAAGGTCATTCCCCAATTTTGCATTGCGCATCCTTACTGCGCATAATTTTATGGCGTCATTAGCGCGCTTCGTGCACGCGCACATTGAAAACATGGCGGATTTACCTTGATATTGAGTTCTGTCAGTTGAAAAATGGCTAAAGCTCACTAACGAGCTCGGGCACCCCAAATTTTTTTCCAGTCATTTTAATCAACTAACATTAGCTTTGCGTGAGAAAAGACTGATCTGATTTCTATTGCTGAAAATTGAATAAATAAGGAAAACAGCAGCTGCACTGTATATTTTTTTTTTTGTATTTTGCAGTTTGATAGCCGTGGCAAGCAATTTGGTTCCAATATTTTAACAAGGATTCAGCTGTCTGTCAAAATCAAACTTAAAAAGTTTATTTGTGTCCGACACAAGTATTGGCTGTAGTTTGAAGCGTGTTTTTATGAGTCTGGACTCACAAAGAGTTTACAGTAACTTGGAATGCGTTTTTGTAATAAGCATTAAATAACGCTAAAATGGGACATTTTCAATGCCTCGCTGCTCCTTAACGAGCATGGGTACCCCCCCCCCTTTTTATTTTATTTTTAAAGTTCTCATATGATAAATATTCATTGGACAAAGTTTGAACAAAAATCTATGTGCAGTTTTATTTCAGGGGAATTACCTTAAATGTGATTGGCTGTTGCTATGCCAAGCCGTCTTTACGTTCCAGCATTATTGGGTCGAACAAAGTGTTGGGCAAAATGTTTCATCGAAAACAAAACTTTGCCAAACGTTCCGGCATTGAAGGAAAACGTTTAGTGAAATGTCACCCAACATGAGGTGCTAATCGCTCTAACACAGTGGCAATCGTTAACGTAACAATAACCTTAGAGGAGTTATAGCGGTTGCATTTGATATATATGAAATGCAAGGTTCTGTATTATTGAAACAGATGTGTAAAAACAAACGTGGATATACAGGGTCTCCCTTGATTTCATTACCTTACTACAACTCTTATATTAATAACACGGCTCACGTTGTTATTATTGATACAGGCTATCTTGTATAAATAATTTTTCTTATTATCATGATTATCTTGTCGAATTTCTTACCCTCTCCACCTGCCCATTTCGGTAATGGCACTAGCAGCAGATATTCTGTGAAGATACTGGTATAGACTCGATAGCTACTACTTGAGCCGGGAATACCGATCAATCAAACACTTGTTTCCGAGACCATGTTGGCGCCTCTGTAAAAATGCAAGACAAGAGCAACAAAAGACAACTGAACAACAAACAGATGTTTCTGTACGAAATAGGATGTTTCATAGAAAGTACCAAACATTGTGGACAAATGCCAAAATTTTTACCAGGCTTGATGGATGTACAAGAGAAAACTGGCAGATCAAACTACATGAGGTGCGTGAAGTATTCGTTATCAACTATATAGGTATCTGTGTTTACAACTAAAGCTATGTTTGATTAGCTTTTTGCTCTCAGTTGCAAATGGGCCATAATAAATATTAGGAAGTCTTTCTAAACAATTATTCGCCTTTTTGACAGGAAAATGGAACGTCAAGCCAAGTCAATTTTGCTTCCCAGCAGATGGTATTTACGATACTGTTCAAGAAAGCGCTAAGCTCCTGACAAAACTGTGCTACACATTACATGGGTTACAATACCGCTGATTCTATGCCTGTTTAGGTTGGGTGTAGTTGTGGATTATTAAAATTCGCGATCTGCCAACAGAGGTAATCCTACGGATTAATTCTCGTCCTAGACAAAACATTTTGGGCGTCAACAGTGCGAAAATGCAAAAGCGCCTCAAAATTATTTTTCTGACCGCATATGGTATCCAATAATGTCAAACACGTCTATATCAGTACCACTGATAATTATATGGGTCATGTTGTACAAAAGAACTATAAAATTAAAACAGCCGAATACATGCAAGTAATAATCAGTCCTTTGTACCTTAACAATAACTTCCGTTTTGCGGCAAAGCACGTGATCAATCTAACTTACTTATCTCGCGTTCAGCGGGTCGCCAGCTGATAGAGGCAAAAGGTAATCGCGCGTGTTTCTAGCGTGTTTCGCGTTCGTCGCGCAAAGGAGAGTGCCATGATCCCAGCCTCCAACACGCCTCCCAAGGTTAACCTTACAATTTTATTTCTTTGAAATTCAACTGAATCAGAAGACTCAAAATGTTTCAAGAGTGTACAAAAAATCTCGATTTGTTTAAGTTTTGTTTTATCCAGAGCGATTTCCAGAGCCGCGCCAATGCAGGGCAAAAATTCCCTCTAATCGGAAAGTTCCGATGCTTGTAGCTTAACTCGTTATTCCACGCTGACGGGATGAAAGTCAATTTTATTTTTAAGTTTTCAGTAGTTTGTTGAATGAAAACAATTTCTTGTGGTTCGTAGAAAAGGTGCTGATCACATACCACTTTATGGCAGAACACTCTCAATTCGTGCGCCGACTTGAGATCGTGATTGTGATCGAACCAGTTTTGCAGGTTTTGTAGCTGTTTTGCACACGAAAACATTGCCGTCTCACCGTTTTACCACCCGTCCTTAACACTAATTGTTTTTCCACATAGACAATACCCTAACCACGTGGTACTCCACGAGGTCCTTGTAGCCCTTAAGGCACAAAACACTACAGTAGGGTGGCTTGCTGGTTTTACATAGTCACGCATTGATTACCAGCCGCTGTTCGGGAAAGGAACCTGGGCTCCACCCCCGAAGTCTATTTTCGAGGAGGAACGTAGCCGGACTCGAGAGAGCGGCGGAAATCGAGTCTGGCATATGAGTCGGGCGGCTGATGATATACTTGGGAAATGCACCTCGAAGACTGGATTGCAGGAGTTTGTGACCTTATGTTTTTCTCTGGGGCAGGGCGGGTTCTTGCCAGTTTTCACCCAGTGTTTGCCAAGCTTGTCAACAATTGGTGGAATCGAAGTGTCTTGTCGTGCATTTATCCAGTCGCCGATTCAAGCCTTTACATGTAACTCTATCACAAGGGAATGGTAGAGTTTAGTATTTTTTTAGTCTTCCTTTCAATTCCTCAGCTCCGTTCATTCCATCTTAATCGGTCTTTATTTCACTTGGCAAAATTTTTGTGCTAGCTGATTTTTAAATTTAACCCTTAATCGGAGAGCAAAACAAATATTTTTTCAACATTGGACGCTATGTACTTTATTGTTTGCTCCGGTAGTAATAACATCAATCAAGTAGTTCAATCATAGTTCGTTCAATCATTGGCTTTGAAGTCTTGGATGCTTTTCAAATTTAGCTGATAACCGGATCTGAGCGACCAGTGGGCCTAACTAAACTACCGCTACCTCGGAGGAAAAAAAATGCTATGGTAAGCTGCAATCACTATATTTAAATCATTACCAATTACGTTCCTTAGCGCAAGCCCCGACAAGTCTCTTGATGCATATGTCTCGGTTAACCTCTTTGAATGAACCTTGACTGAGCTCTTTTCTAGGTGTCATTCTTACAAAGGTTATCCTCGGTTTTGTTAGTAGAAATATGTAAAGGTTTTGGGCAATTCAATTATGATTCAAGTACCATACGATAAAAACACTTCAAGAGGGGTTGCATAGACCCCCCACAGTGAAAAGAATGATTGCCAGATTAAGGATGGATGGATGGATGGATAACGAGCTATAACGGAAACAGGGTATCACTGATGCACTTAAAATGAGTTATTACGTGTGGAAGTTGATATCTTTGTTGCTGGTGTTGTTTTGTATTAAATCCAGATTTTCTTTAGAAAAACACGCATTTAAAACCCTGATAAAATGCCTTTAATCAGTTAGACTGCTGGCAGTCTGTTTTTGTCCCGAAATTTCAGCTGGGGTTATCCAACATTGAATTGAACCTGCGCATCTGTTTCCGGATCCACTGCGCTTCCTCCAGCCTGTTCTTCCTTGTCGTCCTGTTTCTCTGCAGTGTCCTTATCGCTACTCCCATCGGCTTCAGTCCCCATATTTGCGTTCTTCCGCTTTCTTCCGCCCTTTTGCGCTCGCGATGACTAAACACTGTCTAAGTGACCCTTAGAGAAAAAACCAGCCGCCAGCAGACTATTAATCAGTCTGTTAGGATCTCGACGTAAGGTGCGAAAGCATTTCGTGCGGAAGTTCGCGTAAAATATCATGAAGTGAATTGTTTTTGCTACCTGTATCTTGCTTTCGTTATTCGTGGGAAAATCACAAAACTAAAACCCACAGGAGTCGGTATGCATGTCACATGTGGTTTCTGCACCTTGCAATCATGAGTAACCATTTGCGTCCACCTCCGTTTGAAGATTTCGGGTTGGTCCCTCGGCGGTTTGTCGAGAAGTTGACTTCTTTTTTTCGCTTCGTTTATCTCCGTTGAATCTCAAGAGCTGCTCATACTGTCTAATCACAAGACTTGAATTTGCTTAATGTGATAAACATGAAATCGATCCTACAGCGACGCGGTGATCACTGAGGAAGCCAAAATAATGACGACGAAAAAATTACGGTTATTGAAGGGAAAGTCTTTTTTCGCCGTGTTAAAACAATAATTTTAATACAGTAGTTGTGGTTAGTCTTGTCTAATTGTCCATTCTCTGCGTCCCACGTCTTACTCTTTGTTTGACTCCATAATTGGTCCTTAGGGACTCATCCCTCACGACAAATAATATTGAGAGTGATTAGCCTACCCGCAGGGTTCGAATATCTATCCGTGCTTGACTGTACTCTTCATTTAATAGCTTTGAGTTTCACCTCTCTTTTGTCGCGACTTATAAACAAACTGAAACGAGACGAAGTCACCCGAAACGGTCTGAGGGAAAATTGCACTCGACCCAACAAAACATACACTTTTTCTACGGTTTTAGGCTAAAGCGGACCTTTTTTTATCCCATCTGTGTTCGATGAGCTCAGCGACTGGAGGCCTCATGCGGAGTAAATTCTTTTTAAAATGCCTGAAGAAACATTCACGTGCAATTTTTGAATTTTTTTGCCTCGCACGATTGCGTTTGAATACCTACCAAATTGTTTTCGTTCGCCTCCTATTAATTCCATCCAGTGACAGACTGTGCAAGAGAAAATGAGGGACAGGTCCCTCATTTTCTCTTGACTGTGTTATGAATTGCGGTCCCTTCGCATACTCGCGCTCTATTTGCGTGACAAACGCGTCTCGCGCGTGTGGTCAAAGGTGAACAAGGGCTGATTGACCCGTTCATATTTTTCGCGATCTTTCGGGAACAACAGATAATAATAGAGTGATCCAATCTGCTGAGGCTTGTAATAGTATAGTAGAAGATAACGCGCACATGATCCAAAAAATCTTTGAAATTAATAAACAAACAACTCGCACACAACTGAAGGTCATAAAAGAAGTGGTTGTTAAAGTCTCACATCGCTAAATAAGCAAATTGCAAAACACCAATCAATGCACAGGAATTTGGTCTTCGCAATCATCACCAGGATTTCTTCAGGACCTGACAACCTCATTAGCTATATGGAATATTGTAAACCGAATGTAAAACACAGAAATAGGATATTGATGAAAAGAGAAGACGAGGGGCGAGTCAAAATATTCTTAAGCCTTGATATTCTTGATTGCATGTGACCACCTCAATAGCCAGCGCCGCAAAGGACTTCCTGGATGCTTCCATTTTAGAATCATTATATTTACGTGTTAAATAAAGGAAAATGCTTGAATCAGATCGATATCTGCTGCAATAAAAGCTAATAAAATCTGGAAATTCAAGATAAACATTCCTTTTCTGGACTATACCTTAGAGTTAATTTTTTTTCTCTTTTTTTTCCGGAAATATAAACGTCCATCGTGGTTTAGATAATCCACAAGATATATACGTAAAGCATTATTATTTTTTTTTTTTTTTGCAATCGCAATTTTGCTGCATATATCGGAAATTCACTAAGTGGATTTAATCTGGTGGTTTTGGTGTTTTGAGGTTTTGATGTTTTGAGCCCTCAAATAAATTTCCAAATATTTTGCTATAAACATCGCAGTGTCTTAATTTAGTAAAGTAAGTTGAAATTGATCTGCTTTTTCGAGTCAGTTTAAGAAACACTGGGTAAGTAATCGCATTATCTCCATAAAGCGCGATTTTTCAGCCAAAAAGTCTTCGTGCGTGTTTGGAAATTTTCCTGCGCGCGATCTAATGATCGTGACCACGTGCCCTTATTCTAGCCAATGAAATTAGTTTACTTTCTCTTTCCCAGTGTAACGCATGAGCAGTGAATATTCCCGACTTTTCTGCGCGTGCTTTGGGCGTTTTACGAAGGTGTGATCGCCATTCAGAAAACGCTTCTTTCTCGGTTTGGCCTCTCAACCTAAGCCGTATTTGCCAACATGTCGACAGGGAAGGCTAACAAACCGCTCATCGATGGCAAAGCGAGGAGATTTAGCGCCCCTTCGAGAGGCAGAGCGGTGCGAAGGCCGGAAGATGTTGTTCGCGATGTCCGTGGTCTGAAGCTTCGACAGCGTGTCTCTCTTGTTCTGAATGACAAAGTTCTTCGCGATGAACTGGAAGACCTTGTTCAAACCTATGTTCAGAATGGGCCTAAATCCAGCGGCGAAGGCGTTCGTACTTATCAAGATTTTCTCATTCCCTCCAGTAGTTACTACGGAGGAGGTATGTCGGCCGTTGTCACCCCGATAGCAGACATCAGAGGCTCCGATACCTTGAATTATTCCAAGCAAGAGAGGTTATTGCGCTGTAAACTGGCCTCAACATACCGCCTAGTCGATCTTTTTGGATGGAATACCGGCCTTTATAGTTTCATAACTGTGAGTACTACTAGGATAAGTCTATTTTAGTGGAATATTTATTTTGTCTCGCGCGCGGACGTTCTGTCACAATAGCTTGTTTTCAATGGCTGCAGACGCAGACGTGACTGCTTTGAATTTAGCTGTTAATTCCTTATTTCTCGAAGGGCTGTGCACAATTCTACGTTTGTTCTGCTGCTAATACTTAGATAAGACATTTTCTGAAGTTGTCGAGGGTTGTTTGTCGCGAATAGCCGCTAGCGTGCTCATAGTAAGAAATTGATTGTAACAATAAGCGTTGTCGGTTTCATTTGCTAGATTCGCCCGTCGGCTGACCAAGAGAGCTTCTTGATTCATCCCTTTGGACTCTTGTACAATGAAGTGACAGCGTCTAGTCTGCTCAAAGTTAATCCCGATGGAAGTGTGGTTGATCAAGGCAGCACCAATCTCGGTGTGAACAAAGCTGGTATGTTGCTCCATTCTGCGATCCATGGAGCAAGGAAGGATGCCAGAGCCATTATCCATCTACACCAAGACGCTATAGTGGCGGTAAGTTTTAAACTACAATTTAGGAAACCAGTTTTGTGACCTGCAACAGTCGTGGTGTTTGCATTGTTTTATGCGCGTTTTTTTCGACAAACTAGTCTTGATTATGATACGTCATGTCGGTATGCGCTGCATATTTTTGCTCATGTCAATATCCTTGTGCGCAAAATTAGTGTTGTTCATTTTGTCATTTTGTTTCCCGACCTTGTTGAAATGTCCATTGAAGACAGAGCAAAGTTAGTTTTGCTTTTCGCGTGACTTTTTGTGATTTCAGCGGCAGGGGTCTACTGTTTTTGCAGGTAACCGCGTTTTGGATTCGAACGCGCGTCACAAATTGGTGAACTCTATGCAGCATTACTGTAATTCCCATGTTAAAAAAGCCTTATAAACGCCTAAATTAAATGTTCTCTTATCGATAGCAATTTGCCCGTGCTTTATGGCTTTTCTGAGGCGTTTCATGCGGACGAAACCTAGCAATAAAACCGAACATAGGGTTGGTTTGTGGGGAAAGCGAAAACGGTCGCACGTACGAGTACATTTCGCTTTCATCATGTTACCATTAAATAATGGGTTGGATTTCATACGGTCGATACATACACAGGAGCATTCTCTGTCGCAATGATATCACTCATGTCTGTGGAACCAAAGGCAAGGAATCAAATGTCGAGTTCGATTAATAAAAATGAAACTTTAATGATTGGAAAGAATGCTGTTGAATTGAGGCGTTCTGTGGTTGATTATATTGATAACGAATGTTTCACTCGAACTAGCTCGTCACCGTTCTAAATTCTTTATTTAATATTTCACGGTTGGGGCTGTATTGGCTGCAGTACAATCCGTGGATGGGTCAAGTCTGGAGTATTCCTTAAGCTTAATCCCTCTTGTTTACCGTTTAGCACCTGTTCAGGGCTAGACCAGGGGCTTCCTTGATTTGAATAAATCTCCTATTCATGGCTTTGGAAAAGGCTATAAATTAAACATCTACATTGGATGCGAGGTGGGCTTAGCCGAGACCTTCAATAAACAGTTTTCTTATTTCTGTGTTTGTAAATTGTATCCTTTTTTTTAAGTTTATCTTCGCTTTTTTGTCCGTTGTTTAAAAAAAATTGGCAAAGTTTCTAGAGATCTTTAGAGGCATGTCTCATTTGTAAGATGGTCAGCTGATTACTATTCTGGAACGTTCTCAAAGTTCTTTTTCATCCTTTAATTTGACACTTGTTTTAGTGTAAATGATTTTAGATTGAAAGTTATTATGCTCAGTTGTTTTAGTTGACAAATTGTCTAAGTACATTAAAGGAAGCCTTCTTTTCAGAGGAATCCTTACTAGCCTTTTATTTATCTTGATATTGCTTTTGTAAGCTCACCAACTCTAGAGAAAGCTCATTTTCCTATTTAAACTTGGATGATAATGTTACTTCAACAGGTTTCTTTAGTCTCATTTGAAAGTTATACACCCTGTTTGTTTTTAAAATGTCAGTGGCAATTATGCTTGCAAACATAAATGCATGTTCTTTGTAGATTGTATGTTCAATTTCTTTGTGGTGTTATGTCTGAAATAGTTTGCTAAGCCAACCTAGAGTAGGGTGTCACCAAATTTGATCTATTTAGTTTTATAAATGCAGAAATTTATATATGTGTGCATGATGCCATGTATAATTGAAGAAGCTAGTCATAAAAGGGGATAAGTGACGATTTTGGTTGCTTTTCTTTTTTCTTGCTCCAAATTAGCTGAATTTTTGCATGTGGTCTTCAATGTAATAGAAAAATGTGGTTCTGTATTTTTGTCGCTGGTTTTTGCTTTGTTTTCGAGTTAAAACGTAGGCAAAAAACTTGGCTTTTCCTAGCCATGTCTTTAGGAGTTTGTTTGTTGAACAGCAAACAGGCAGACTGTTTATAGTGTATGAAGTCAAAACCAAATCCCACAGCATATAGAGCGGAAATCTGGGAACGGATTGTTTACACCGGTTATTGTGACGTGAACACAACACGTGAATCAATCGAGCATCAAACGAAATGCCATCAAACAAAAAAGAGATGTGCCGTATTAGAGCTCTGTCAACTAATATCTTAAGCATTGTTTTAAAGTACCTTGTGTGCCTACCTGGTGGTTGAGAGGCATCATAAAGCCTCGATAAACCCGTAAGTCATCAGCACATTTTAAAGAATCAAAATGTGTTCTGAAACTTCGAAGGCAGCTGATATACCATAATCGTGTTATCGGCGTTCGAAGTCAGATCGAGCCAGGTAGCAAAGTCCAAGAGCAGTTCTTGCCCAAGAAAAATACCCTCTGGTGAGTTGTGGCCCATTTGCCAAGCGTTGCTAGCGTCAAAGTTTGGAAAGCGAGAACTGGTTTTAGACTTATAAAATTTGTCTTGTATCGACCGCCATGTCTTCCCGCGCACGAGGTGTAAAGACCCTTCCCGGCATGCATTGCGATTACGTTCTGCGGACGTTTCTCGAACTGGTAACTAGATTTAAACATAATAATGGCCAGCAAGTGGCGATCGATTGTAACAGATCTGTGATCCAGTTTGCGTTGATTTTATTTCAAATCGGCATGATTTGTAGTGTTTTGAGCTTCTGGGATCAGGGGACATGCAGATGTATGGAGACCCGTACGTTGCGCAGAAGGGTTAATCTGTTAATCTGTCAGCCCTATTTATAGAGTGTTTTCACGTGGAGTCATCAAATTCTTAAATCCAAAACTAAACAGCCGCCAAAGTTGTTGTCCTCATCAGGCATAAGAGGTACCAGCGCATTTTGAACTTGGAAGTTATGGCGGTGCGTGACATAAAGCTACGATCGCGTTTGTCGAAAACTATGTTTTATCTCGTGATTTTTTAGCCATTGAAGACGTTGCCGTATTTGAAAAAGTGTTTATTGAAATGTTTATTTGTTTCATTTTATTTTTATTTACACCTTTTTGTGACCTGAAATCAGCATTTTTGAGCTTATACGTTGCGTGAAATTACCATTTTCAGGAGCCCATCATGGGCTCCTACCATTTTGCTGTTTTCTAAGTGAAACCAACATCCTTGCCGTCACGCGTTAACGCGAAATCAACATTTTAACCTATTTAGACCTGAAATCATCATCATTGAGCTTATGCGCTGCGTGAAATTGACATTTTGCTGGTTTCTAAGTGAAACCAACATCCTTGCCATCACGCGTTAACGTGAAATCAACATTTTAACCTATTTAGACCTGAAATCAACATCATTGAGCTTATGCGCTGCGTGAAATTGACATTTTGCTGGTTTCTAAGTGAAACCAACATCCTTGCCGTCACGCGTTAACATGAAATCAACATTTTAACCTATTTAGACCTGAAATCAACATCATTGAGCTTATGCGCTGCGTAAAATTGACATTTTGCTGGTTTCTAAGTGAAACCAACATCCTTGCCGTCACGCGTTAACGTGAAATCAACATTTCAACCTTTTTTGACCTGAAATCAACATTTTTGAGCTTGTACGTTGTGTGGAATTGACATTTTGCTGGTTTCTAAGAGAAATCAACCTCCTTGCCGTCACGCGTTAACGTGAAATCAACATTTCAACCTACTTAGACCTGAAATCAACATCATTGAGCTTATGCGCTGCGTAAAATTGACATTTTGCTGGTTTCTAAGTGAAACCAACATCCTTGCCGTCACGCGTTAACGTGAAATCAACATTTAAACCTTTTTTGACCTGAAATCAACATTTTTGAGCTTATACGTTGCGTGAAATTGACATTTTGCTGCTTTCTAAGTGAGATCAAAGTCCCTGCGGTCGCGGCGGGCCGATCCTTTGTTATGATAAACCGAGGCGAGACTTCGACTTATAGCAAAGGCTTGGCTTGGTTATTATAACAAAGGATCGGCTCTGTTTATCATAACAAAGGCCCGGCTTCGTTTATTTGCAGCCTCGGCGGGAAAAGGGCGTTAGGTATTTTAATCAAAAGTGAACTTTGTCGAAAACGCTCCAAATTTCGCATAGAGTTTTGTTTAGGTATGTTTAGCAATGTCCCGTAGTTTTTGCGCTAAACCTTGCTTCGTTTTCAGGATATTGCGTATGCAAAAAACCACTCGGTTTTCCTAGCGGCGTCTTTATAAAGCGAAGCAAAAACCAGCGGCAAAAATACAGGAACACGTTTTTCTATTACATTGAAGACCACATGCAAAAATTCAGCTAATTTGGAGCAAGAAAAAAGAAAAGCAACCAAAATCGTCACTTATCCCCTTTTATGACTAGCTTCTTCAATTTCTTAATTTTAGACTTGTTAGATCTTGGAAAATTGTAAATGCTTTTTGCCCCTATTTAAATGTTAGTGTTAGTGTTTTGTATTCAATATTCCTGACAGCCATAACATAGCCCATGACCATAGAAAGATACTTCACAAGCTTAAGGTTTTGCACAGCCACCCACCTATGAACAGAAATTTTCCTGAGTTCTTGTGCATATTTGTGTTTTTGGAGTCTGTTCTACAAGATGATCAGTGGAAGTCCCAACCAGGGAATTCTCTTGATTTCAAATTCTGCTACAAAATAAGGCACACCTTAGCCCAAGGCTAGAAAAACAAAATTGAAAGTGAATGTTAAAATCCCATGGTAGCCAAGAAACAAGGGCAGGAAATGCTTATCTTCCTTTGACCATGATACATTGTGCTGTTCCAGAAAATATCCATACTCCCCCCACGCAGCAAGGATTGGAATGTTCAGGGGATGGGGGATTCTGTAAAACGAGTAAAATTTAAAGAAATACTTCAAGCTTAATTGGAATTTCCAGAGGGGTGGGAGAGGTATGGATATTTTCTGGAACTACACATTTGTATATCTTTTGTAAATGTGGGCTTGGGAGCATGCTCAGGAGTTAAATTAACTTAAGCTAAAAGATCTCTATCCTTGCCTACAATGTCTGTAAATCAGCAATTAAATCAATTTGTACATTGACATCAATGCTGAATTGTTCTCGACTGGTAGGTTTCAATTGTGTTGTTTTTCATGCTGTTTTCAGGTGTCGGCGATGAAATGTGGACTTCTACCAATATGTATTGAAGCACTTTCTGTAAGTCCTTGTCATTAGTTGTGCTGTTGACAGACAACATGCAAAGAAAGTGGTGTCCTGAAACTAGTGGATTTTGCAATTTAGTTAGTGGATTCTATCCTTCACTCGCTCCAAGAGCAAGTAAATTTTCTTGAGAGAATTTAATAAAATTCAATCACAGGAGTACAGTTAGCAAGAGAGTAATTTTGGGGGGTACATAAAAATGTTTCTCAGACTAGTAAGTTAGAGTTAGTTTGCCCAAAGGGCTAGCCTGAAAATCTTTGCACCCTGCACAGATGTGATCATTTGGTTTATATCCGATTGGTCAAAATAAGTGGTGAAAGTATAAAATAATAGAAAAAAAGAAATGAGAACTACATAAATGTAAAATTTACATTAATGTAAATGACTGCTCTGAAAACAAACTTTGTTCATGTTGCTGCAGATACTTGTATAAACGCTATTCATCTTGGTTTCTTGAGAGAGAGCAAACAATCTAAACATTGTCAATGTAAAGCGATAATTGCACTGTTGTGGTTGCTATGACATATTTGCTGTGTCATGACTGGTATCTTGTTGTTTTGTTTTCAGTTGGGTGAAATAGCCTACCATGATTTTAGAGGCATTTTCTCTAATGAAGAAGAAAAAGAATCAATAGTGAAAGACTTGGGTGAAGAAAGCAAGGTATTGTTATGTCAATGAGTAGAACTCTCTCTCCCCTCTCATGTCATGTGTAAATCAAGCATTGATTCCTTTAAATCTCCCTTCTGAAGTTACCTATACTCAAACTAGCACTTATTAATTCTTTTTTGTATTTTATCAATTTTATTTTGCAAATTTGTTTCGGCAAATCATGTTACTTATTTTATAATATACACTTAGGTTTTTACTTTATAAATTTTAATGAAAGGTGAGTGGACCTTGAAATGGAATTTGTTCTCCCCTGCTATTATCCCTCCATCTTTTTGCTTTGCTTTTTTTTAACGTTTATGTAGGTAGCAAAGTATCATCAAACTTCAACTACTGACATTGTTAGTCAGTTATTCACCAGGGAGCCTGTTGTTGTTGTGTTGAAGTGATTCACCAAATTGCTTTAAAATAGCTTGTTTCATGCATGGTTGTGGGCACCCTTCATCAACAGCTCTGTTTTACTAATTGGGGCACTTTGTACATGGTGCAATATTGTATTAATTTGCAGCTAATAATAATCATTATTATTAAGTTTATCAATTCCACTTGGAACTAATTATTGTGTTATAGCAAACACTTCTGAACAAACTTTTCTCTCTTAGGCTATGATTCTGAGGAATCATGGTATTGTGGTTTGTGGGGAGACCATAGAAGAAGCATTTTCTCTGGCTCAAAGTGCTGTGAAGGCTTGTTCATTCCAGGTAATTACATTTATGTCCTTGTATATACTCTGCACTCTTTGTAAATCACTATTAACATTGTCTGCTGATTAGAGAAGAGACAATCAGGGTTCCAGATAAATTTTTAAGGTAGGGTGTCAAAAAGGAATTCCAACAGGTCAATTCCCACTGCTCCCACCAAATCATTATTGATAAATTTCCAATTAATTTGTTGGGTCTTGTAGCTGATCTTGTCGGGGTTTTGACCTGAGATCTCTCACTTATCTGGGACACTGGACACAATCTAGAAATTGATTTACACCTTACACAGCAATAGAATTCTACAGATAACAGTCTCCTAAAAGCGTACTATTACTAGCACCTTCACGACTTGGCATTCTTGAGTTCTTAGGCCTAGTTCACACTAGCAACATAGTGAAATAACAACATAAGAAGGACCTTGTGTTCTTATGTTGGCAATGTGAACATCCTGACATAATGACATACATGTAATAGCAACATAGCAACATAAGGAAAAAGCTGATCTTTTCCTTATGTCATTATGTCTATGTCAATATGGCATTATGTTTCTGTTAGAACAAGTGTGAACATCATCGACATAACAACATAACAAAGAACCAATCAGAGCGGCGCAAGAATTGTCCAACCCAGTCTGCCACCAGCACTATTTTCAAAATGGCGGCAGCTGAGCAAGAATTGACTGTTGCCAGGCAGGAAATATTGACAGCTCAGATAGATGAAGAAGCAGTTGCTAAAGCGGTTCGATGCTATCTAATATTATATGTCAAAAGTATGAAGGAATTTAAAGAACAAAAGAAGAAAGAAGCAACATTATTGCAATTGCAATCTCCAGCTCCATTTTTCATCTAGCTAAAAGTCATGTCGATGTTCACATTACCGACATAAGGCAATTATGTCGTTATGTGGTTGTGTCATGATGTCGTTATGTTGTTAGTGTAAACTAGGCTTTATTGTACATGTAATTTCAGAAAGCAATACCCCCCCCAAAAATAAAAAAAATTGGAAGTTACTGCATGATGATCACACTGAAAGTAGCAAAGTTTTACTCTAAACAGTAAAAGATACATGTACGTTATAGTTGTAAAAGTCTGCATACGAGCCAAGTGGCCCATTGGGCAGGAGCTTGTCCCAGTTTCCATAACATGAAGCAACCAGGAGTATTTCTACTGCCCCTTGGATGGGATGCTAGTCCATCGTAGGGTTACCCCCAACATTAAATTCGCTGGTACCCATTCGCACACCTGGGTGGAGAGAGGCATTGTGAGAGTAAAGTGTCTTGACCAAGAACACAACACAACGTCTCTAACCCGGACGGCTTGATCCAGAGACAAGCACACTAACCATGAGCCAGGGCACCTCCACTGCATTTAAGTTGAATCTCCACTAACTGAATCCTCCTGTGGTTTGTCAGTGACACAAGCGTGCAAACCATGATAAATTATGCACCATTACTGTATTGTTATTTTGGGTGGCACTGTAATTTCAGTGGCTTGAATAGTTATTCACAACATAGACAACTTGTATGTTTTTTTTTTAAACTATTTAACAGTTATTCCACAAGCTTGCATTGGATTTGAGATGATAGATAGCCTACAAGGTACACAGTGCCAAGTTGGCTATGATCATCCCACACTTGTATCCAACAAGCACGAGTGGAATAATTGTTTTGTTAAGAACGCCCCCAAAATGTAGAAAACTATAACAAATTAAAGATAAAAACGCCCCCGAAAAATGTTTTTGCTCACCATATTTGTAGAGCATGGTATAATTGCACGTATACCATGATGGCTAAGCCAATGAAAACTCTTGAATTGCATTATCCTATGATCCAGTTTTTCATAATACTATATAATATATCTGAAGGTGAAAGCTGTTGCTGCTGGAGTTGACAACCTGATTAAGTGCGAAGATTTTGCAAGAGATCAAGTAAAGGAGACAACTCAAGAAGGTGGCGGGGGAGTGAACTCCAGTGAAATGAAATGGAAAAGAGGAGAGATGGAGTTTGAAGCATATATGCGTTTACTGGATTCTATGGTATGTTCAAGTACAGCAAGTTTGGTGAAACCCACTTTTGTGGAGTACTGTACATGTATACACTGTATCTTGTAGACTATGTGAGCCACACTGTATATGCATTTATTATATGGCTAGCTCCGTGTGCGGGCAAGATGGAGCTATCTTGCCCGCTCGGGACTACCCGCCTTGTCCCGCAAGAAAAATTTCCCCAAAAGCCATATAATAAATCCTTTATTGACCAAGCTTATTCAGTCAAGATGGCTGGATATTAGCCTCATTCTTTTTTTGCGAGTTTATGGACCTCAACTTCATCTCAGTCCATAAACTCGCAAAAAAAGAACTTGACCAATATCCAGCCATCTTGACTTCACACTTGGTCAATAACCCATATATATGTAGTTTGTTCTTCCACATTAAAAGGCAAGGAACCCCTCATCCCAAACATGTGGCAATTATATAACAGCTCATATTTCATGTAATTTACTTGACATTAGACTGGAACTAGCTTCCAACTGAGGCTAATATGGGGTGTCTTTTCAATTCAATTGACATTTTAATCTCTTTTTAATGATAATTATTTCCCCACATGAGCCTACATTACATGCCAGTCCAGTCCAATTCCAAGAATACAAAATTAAATATGGCCTACTAACAGTCACATACAGCTTGTAAATAAGCAGTAAGCCAGACTAACCCTGTACACCTTGGTCTGCCGCATGTGTGACATACATTAGTATTAAAGGGAGGGTTTCACAGTTCGGTGCATGTCTCTAAGGCCCGGTCCAAATGCCGCTCTACTCATGTGCCGAACCAAACTTGATAAAGTTCGACTTAAGAGCGACTTTGAAGCGATGACTGGTTCAGATGGCGTACTTGTGTTGAACTTAATTCGGGAAGCCGGTGGGAACAATTTTCGACGAGAAAATATGCGTTCTGAATATTCAAGAACTCTGTCCAAATAGAAAAGCTGTGACTAACATTTCGCTGTTATAGCAATATTTAGGGAAGCAAATTCAAACTCAAGGTTCATTGTTTGTATTTAGACAGGTTTTCTCCCGGTTAATTCGACTTGTTAAAGGGAAATCTCATAAGCTGAGCTATTACCACGAAGAAAAAGCAAAAAATGAATTTGCGCTAGAGGAACTCGCTTATACAGTCCCATTTCTCATAAATCGAGGCCATACTGGTATTTTTAGTGACGACTCTGAGCTTCATGCTTGACTGGTCATGCCACTCAATTTTGAGGCAATCATTAGTCCCATTGTATGAAAAATACATTACAGTAATTTATGCTTTAGGTTCAACATATGAGGAGAATGCCGTATGAATCAGCTGCCGCTCCAACGTCGCATAGTGCTACAGACCCTGCCAAATTTAATGTTGTTTGCCACACCAAACCTAACCTGCCAAACCAAACTGATTCAAACACCGCTCTTCTGCCATACTTAACTCATCAGTTAGGTTCGGTGCATGAATGGAGCAGCATTTGGAATGGGCCTATATCAAACTACTTTTGTGCACTTCTTATCAATGTTATTGCTTTAAAAACCCCACATAGATGTAGTTCAGTAATCACATGCTACAGGTATAGTTAGTTTAGGCAGGATGACAGATGACCAAATTCAGTGGATTTTACTGACACTGTCAACCGTTGAATTAAGTGTTGACCCATACCATTTATTCTACAGTTGATGACTTTACATCTATAGATGGGAAATTAGGTAACTTGCTTAGGATTGGTTCATAAACAATGAAAAACTGGACCTGTGCCAAAAAGTGTGCACAGGTGAATAAATAATACAGACATGCACCGAACTGTGAAACCCTCCCTTTAATTATATTTGTGACGTAATGTTCATGTACATAAGTTAAAAGTGGACCAAATTGATCCTACAAGCTTTAAAACTTTCAACCTGTACATGAATACAAAGGCAATGGTACCATTTCTATTGAAAATTTGTAGAGGAATGTTACTTCTAAATCAAGAAAAATGTAGACTGTAGTGATTTTATCACTTATAATTCATTTATTCACTGTTGGCATGACAAGCATTTATGTTGAAAATTTGTAGAAAAATGTTACTTGAGCCCAAGGGTGATGTACAGACTGTAATTAATTTATACTTCAGTTATTGACTATTGGCATGAAAAGCATTTCAATCTGTTGGAAGTTTGTAGAGGAATTCATGTCCAGATTGTAGTAAAATGCTGTCACTTTCACAATTCAATTGTTGACTGTTGTCTGGTTTCTAATTTGCAGGGCTACAAGTCGGGTTACATTTACAGAAATCCAGAACTTTTCCATGGTGAAAAGCCAGCTGAAAGAGAGGTCACGACTCCTTCAACAGTGTCATCCACTCGCGCAAAGTTGTACTACACTCCAGAAATTGAACGAACATCTGTCAGAAGAGCACACTCCACTGGCCGGGCAAACACATACAGAAACCGTGTGAAATGGCTGAACACCCCAGTAAAATCAACTGAATACAAGAAGGACAAGGAGAAAGTTGAGCTGGAAAGTGATGAACCTGTTACGATAAAGGATCTTATACCAGAGAGGGTTGACAAGGACTTGGAGCAGGTAAAGGCCTGTTTGGTTGCTTGCTTGGAAAATAATCTACAATCCCAGACAAAAAAGTTGGGACACAAAGTAAATTCACCCCTCCCCCCACTTACAATGTTGATAATCAGGTGATGTTGGCCCTTTTTGTTGAGAAAAACACAACATTTTTCAACATTAATTAGGGGGGATGGGGGATACATGATCTAGCTCAACTGTCCCAACTACTTTTGTCAGGGATTGTAGGTACTTATCCCCTGGACCATTCTAGTAATTTGTTTACTTTAGTGTTGGTGATATACACCTGTATGTTTGTTATTGAACTACATGTAGCATGAGGTCTGTATTGGAGAAATATTGGCCTTGAAAATCTTATTATTATTATTTTTTTTTTTTTTTTTTTTATTTTTATTTTTTTTTTTTTTTAATGCAGGTTTATGGACCAAGCCACAAGGTCCAATAAACTTGCAAAAAGAAAGAACGAGACCAATATTATCCAATACGGACAACACAAGCTTAAAATTGAAATGGAAAATTAAAAGGTTTTTTTATATATATATTTAATGACTCTTGTTGGTAAGTTAAGCATAGCTCCGCAATCCAGTCTTAGTAAATGAACATTTACTTATGTACCTCATTTTGCTTTTCTGGGCATTTAACTGAACATTGTCCTCCAAACATGAAGGTAAATATAAAAAGATTTCTACTAAACAAAAACTGTTAATTTTGTGTGATGAATTGAAAAAGCACTGTCTAATGGGGTTGAGATTGTACACAAAATCAAAAACTAATTCTTCTCTTTCATCAGACCCCTGAAAACAAAGAAGTGATTGTGAAGTCATCGAAAGTTGTGATCACAGAGTCAGTCCATGTTGAGAAAGGGATCAATGGTGATGAGACAAAGGAGTCGAAGACAGTTGTGGTCACAACAGAAGTGAATGGTGATGCTGGTGATGAAAAGAACACAGAGGATGGAGATGAGGATGGTGCAGATGGCGAGCTTTTGGCTCCCAATGCTGATTCCCCTGAGCCAGAGAGCCCAACAAAGAAGAAGGGGACAAAAGTGAAGAAGAAGAAGAGCTTTAAAGATGCTTTGGTGAAGAAGTTCAGTAAGAAGGGTGAGCGACCTACTAAATATGAGAAGACTGACGGAGAGAAGGCTGATTAGCACCAGTACCCGATGATCAAGACACAGCGAGGGTCAAGTTTTATTTGGCACTGACTTAACAGTGCAACTCAACTAGTTGCAATATTACAGTAACAAAGAAATCTGCTTGTTTTGAAATGTAAAAAAGTTGAAAATCTTATTGAAGGGTCATGAAGCCCCCTGTGGGATGAGAAATTAAAAGCCCAGCATTATGTGTTAGTGACGTGCACCTACCTAAACAGAGAGTTAGTTTCAAAATAATGTTACATGGAATGCAGAAATGAAAGAAAAAGAAACCATGCAAGTTTTATTTTCTCTTTAAGAATGCATGGTTAACATGGTATCGTACAGACTTTGGTACATGTAACTAATTGAACTTTATCTGTGTGAGCAAAGTCTTTCTCGATTCAGGTCTCTCATCAATTTAAGTGGCATTTTCAGTTTGCAATTATTGTCTGTAGGCATCAAATATGATTTACCTTTTTTTTAATGTCATAGAACTTTTTTTTAATTGTAAGTTATTTTTGACGTAAATGATTTTTATCCTTGAAGTTGCATGAGCAAATGAAAGTAGTCATAACTCTTAATAGTCCCAAGCCTTATCAAGAGCTGACTTTTTTCTTACGATAGAAATTCATAGTCAAGAAGATAGGTGATGAGAATGACAAAAATTATTATTGACAAGGGATATCATCTTGACACTCCAGCAAATTCTCAACACTGTCATTAAATGAAATGTGTAGCTTTCTGTAAGGAGACTTTGATGTTAATTTTGAGCTGTGGAACTGAAAGGGTTAGGGGGTATGCAACACACTAAACAATGAACTGATAGTGAGTTTAAGTGAGTGAGTTAAGTTAGTGAGTGTAAGGAATTGACAGGCTGGTACTGATGTCCATTTTAGTGTTCCGAGTAAGAGTGTATTATGTAAAACTTGTAAGGCTATTTGCATCTAAGGACTGGCTCAATGTCCATGAACAGGAAAATTTGCCATTTTGTCTTTGTCTCAGTCAGTAAAAAGAGACTTCTTGGGGGTTGTTTGTTTCATAGTGTTCTGGCAGTAGCAAAGGATTTGATTTATGCAATAACTTTTCTTTGATGTTTTGAAGTTTGATTATGATATACATAAATATATACATGTAACATGTTAAACGTTACTATTGAGCTTGTTAAATTAAATGTCACTACAGTGCATGTAAGTGTGAATGCCAGTGTGCAAGTCAAGTTATGCCAACAAATATGTTTTTTAACATCTCTAGAGAATGATTTCCCACCCTAAGACTTAACCACTGCCACACGTACAAATGTGATTATTTGTGTGCTGTTAGACCAACACTGATCTACATCTGAACATAAGCATCTTTAATTCCCGAAAGTGTCTGAAATTCCAGCCTAGAAAAATTGTATAGCAAACAGTATGGCATGAAAGATGAACTTCCATTTCAGTAATTTTTACCTTATATTATAATTACTCAATTACCACAACAGGGAATTGCAGGCAGTATTTTTCATGTTACCTCGACTAAGATTCTGTGTTCTATATTACTCTTGTTTTTTTCTTTTGCATCAAAAACTACATTGAGTAAAGGGAAAAATGTGTTTGATTTTTTTCTGTACTTGTTTCACAGCATGTGTTATGTGGTGTACAAATGAAGAAAGCTTCAGTGCAAGATAAACTGATGTCATGTTTGTGTTGTGCTTATTTCAAACGTTTGCTGAAAAGATGACACCACAACCCAATAACCTGATTAGTTAAAAAAAATTGTGAATTTTAGCAACTCCTCTTTGACAAATTATCTGTAATAATATAAAAAATGTATCATTTCAGTTAATCTTGAGACAGAAGTAATACCATAATGTATAACTTAGCAATAATTTAGTTAGCTGTATTTACTGAGTTACCCCTCGAAACAAGACATCTGTATTCACCTTCTGTTGAGAGTTGGTACAACACTTTTTACTGGAGATTTTAGCTTAGGAATTTTATTTTATTTCGCTGCAGAGACTATAAAAGATAAAATTACATAATGTAATGGTTTTACTCAATGAATAAAAGAATGTCATAAGGCCAGAACTGTCTCTGATTTGTTTGTTTTTCTAGTTCACGTTATCAGTAACCTTGGGGCTATTTTAGACTGAAAATGAACTTGCTTGCAAAGATGTAAGTTTGATTTGCACAAAAAATTGTGTTCTACATTCGTCATGAGCTTGTTTGTGACAGTTAGTGGCGGAGCCAGGATTACTCAAAGGCGGAGTCACACTGACTTTTCAACAATTGCCAAGATATTGTCATGGCATTTTCGCCAGCTGTTGAAGGTTGTTTGCTTAAAAAAGGCTTACAAAAGGGGGATCACGGGCATCCCAGGACACCCCTAGCTACGCCCTTAAGTTGTATAATTAACTTTAAGTCTCTCGAGATTGTAGAGCAAGAAAAGTCAGAGGTTCTTGGCCTCCTTTGCCTTGCCATTAATTTTCATCGTGATTTTCTGGCAAGCTTAAACTAGCCTGTAGGACCGGAGATTTCTACAGATGTTGCAAGTTACCTTTCACATTCTCTTGTTGATATTCATAAAACATTAATAACCCGGACCGTAACAGTGACTGATTCCAAGAGTAACCTTCAGATTTAATACCCTAAGCACTTTTGAGTAGCTAACACACAGCACACATGATTTTCTCAATAGACAGAGACAAAGAATGGATTTTACTGAAAAGTGTGTTAAACCACCATAACAGAGAAATGAACTTTGTCGTAACGCAAGTGACAAATTTGACGCAACCCCCACTACCAAGCTTGTGACCTAAAAAAATTTGACAGGTCCAGTACTTAGCTCCTGAACTGATTACAGATGTGACAGGTCTTGCACTAAGTCTATGCTTTTGAACTGATTACCAGTGCGGCAGGTCCTGCACTAAGATTGAGACTTGAGTACAAGTGTCACACACAGGTCTTGCACTTCACTGGAGACCTAACGACAACTGCGAGAGGTCCTGCAATGGGCTTAGCGACATGTCATGTACTAAACTTGCAACCCGATTACAAGATTGACACATCTTGCAATTTGAGCTTGCAACTTGATCACAAGAAATAGTGTGACTGGTCTTAAACCAATCTTGTGGCCTGATTACAAGTTAGTGTGACATGTTGTGCAGAGCTGTGCTCTAGAAGTGTCCGGATGCCACAGGTAACTAACCTTTGCCTCTGGGTGACTGGAATAAGTTACTTTTTTCATATAAGGGCACCTCACAATTTTTTTTTATACCACAGCCTTGTTATGTAACAAGCTAAATTCTCCTGTCAAGTAGTTACAAATCGTGACACATCCTGACTACAAGTGTCTTCTCTTCTAAGCCTGTGGCCTGATTACAAGTATGACAAGTCTCACATTTAGTTTGCAACCAGATTACAGGTATGACATGTCTTTCTAAGCTTCTGTACATGACTTCAAGTACACCAGGTTGTCATGGTGTGACTTGAAATGTGACCTGAATTCAAATCCCCAAATGGAATGTACTTGTTACAGGAACCTATCACTCCAGAAACAAACATGGTTGATTATAATAATCATTATCATCTGGTAACATCTTTCATGGCTCTTTCTTGACATTGCATCCAATTAATGCTTGAAAGTCATCATCTTGATCTAGATCTTCAGCATATAATTCCTGAAGTTCCTGGGTATCTTGAATAGATCTAGAGCTGCTGTTATCTTTTTCCTGTTTCCGTTTTTGGTCTCTCAGTTTCCAGGCCCAGTGCAAGTCTTCAGTCCACATCTGCAGTAAGAATTGTATGCAAAGTATAAAATAAAGTTTGGATTTATAGTCAGTCCAACAAAAAGTCTCTTGTACATGTAGCAGTATTTAAATTTCTGACAGAGGGAAAAGCAACAAGTAAATCTTTGACATGGCTTGTCAATATTATTATCTTACGTTCTCCTCAATTAATTTCCCAAAATAATAAATTTAAAAGGCAATTTCAGTCTAAGAATTCCACAAACTATTAAGTAAACATTAATTTATTCAACTCATATAACAACATGATTGCTAAAAACTATTGAGATTTTCTTACGTCTAAATCATCAGGTTGTAACAGGACAGCTCTTGAAAAACTTTTCACACCCTACCATAAAGTTAAAAGTTAAAATACAATTATATTATTATTCACCTTTTGATAATCTTGACATTTGCAAAGAAAATTGAGCCCCAAGATGGCATCAAGAAATTTGAGAGAAAATTTTAGGAGATTAGTATTTTTGAAGAACTTTATGCCAGCACTGCATGTAGTTTGCTGGCACGTTTCTCCCAGAGGAGGAAAAGAATACGACAGATTGGAATTAAGCAAGTGTTCTGAACAAAATATAAAATGGATACTTGGAGGGAGCCAAGTAGATAGGTTGGATCCCTTCATCCCACCTGTTCTGTTTCACAGTGCTGGTCTGTCTGGTTGTTTGTTTGTTTGTTTTTACCATGATTTGACATGAGCAACAGTTAAGGAGCTTAAAAATGTCCTTTAAATTGAAGGAAAACACCAAAGAGATGATAATAATCAATACAGGAACAAGGATGGTCAAGGATGGAGAAGAAAAACATGGAATACAAACGACAGACTTGAGAGAATAAAAATTATGAAACTCACCATTTCAACATCACCATACCCCATTTGTGCACGGCCAAGTGTTTGGTGAGCGATGTGCCAATGAGGGTTCAGTGAGACAGCTTTTTCTGCAGCTTGTATAGCAGGAAATAACTCATGCAACTCCAATAGTATCTAGATAATATTGTGCAATTTAAAAAATAATCTGTTAAAAACTTGACACCCCATGATCAGTCTACACTGTCGGCTTGCAAAGAGAGTCCTGTCAGATATCTCATTCATTTACACCCTGACTGTGTATGAAACAAGTATTTCACCCAATGTCTGCATTTTACCCCTGGTCTATTCTTCAGTCTGCAGTCTGCATTTCACACTGACTGAAAAGTCTAGACAAAAAGTTGAGTTCTGGCAGACATCAATCATCTCCACCTCTTTACAGAAAGCACAGGTACTCATGTATCTCTAAACTTGCAAATATTTAATACAGCTGTGGTTACCCAATAAGAACATTCAGTGAGTCAGAAACGGAGAATTCTTCTACTACAACAACAATTTTCCTATCAGTACAATGAAAACTGTTTATTTGGGCATGTGTTCCCAATGACTGTTCAGTAATAATAATATCTACATGTATCATTACCATGATTATCATTATCTACATGTATGTCAACTCTGATATCCATAATAAAACAACTAGATACTGTAATCTAAATTTAACCTGCCCTCGCTACAAGAGATGTACGGAAGGTGGCCGACGTTCACTGTAAGAGCAATCCAAGAATGGAACAAGCTGAATGTCAATCTTAAGCATAGTCTAAGCACAAAGCACTTTAAAGGATCACCTTTTAAATCAATTTTAAAAAGTCAATTTACTACTCAATTATGTATTAGTATCTAGCAGTTTTACATTTTTACTACTTAGAAATTGTAAATTAGTCATATTTATAGGTTGTACAGAGTGATTTTAATTAATTTTCTTTTGTGTTTATTTCAAGGACCATTAGTTTATCAGTTTTGTTACTGTCAAATATTACCCTCTCCAATAAAGTCTACTACTATGACTACTACCATCACACAATAAGGATTTTGAAACATAACTGGATAGTCTAATTCCTGAACCATACAGGATTAAAAGAAGGGCATACTTATCACCATTTCTCGAATTTAAAAACTTGAAACTGATGAAAAACTCAGGAGTGCACCTACACAATTGCAAGTTTGAGGTGACAATAATAGTAAGTCTGACTGCTCAACTTTGCTAAAGCGTGAAGTTTAAATACTACTTAGGGACAGAATTGGAAATCCCTATTTGAAGGAGCTTTAGTTACAATTCCACTAAAGCAATGATTCTTTTCAGCGTCATCAACTCTCATCTCATAGAAATCTTGAGCTCACAATCTATTGTTGTTATAAAATGGAAACACAAGTAAAAGTTTGGAAGAACTCAAAAAGGCTGTGGACACCCTCACCTGAAGCTCATGTTCCTGCACCATGTCTTACTCTAACTTTCACTTGTGTTTATTTAACTTTATAGAAACAGAAATTGTTTTCTATTTCTTTAATACCTGTGACTTCATTTCATAAAGCTTTTCGTTACTCGGTGTCAAAGATATGGCCTCATTCCACCTTGTGATTGCCTCCCAGTACCTATCAACATCAAAAACGCAATCAAATTGTAAGTTGCGAAATTTTAGTTCAGCGGGTTGCATATAAATGTTGGATAACACACCGGACATCACCAGGCATGCATGTTGGTAATCAAAGAAAGAGAGGGAGGCGCAAAAACAAACTCCTCTCAATACCCACTTAAATAACTATGATAAGCTTATAATTTTAATTTCTCTTGTAGGACTTTTCTGTATATTATTTTTAGATAATTCTTATTAGCAGTGGGGATTCTCCACTGCTAGATGTAATTGACACAGTAATAAAGTCATTATTATCATTAAATAGAAACCAATCCGAATAAACCTCGCAATGTTTTGAAATTTCCCCTCCACCAACCCGCCAACGTTAACACCCCAGCGCAAGCTTTTCACAAATGTATACCCTAGGTAACAAGGGCCTATTACCTTTGGTAAAATCCTGAGAAAGCCAGACTGAGAAATCCAATGAAGAGCTAAAAACAAAGACTTCAGAGGAATGTATAACTTCCAAACCTTTGCTGTTCCGCGAGGGAAACTCCTTCGTCTTGAAGTCGCTTGCTTTTGACGACCTTATCTTCGATGCTCAGTGCTCCTCTTTTAACTAAAAGGACTCGCCAGTCCAATTCAAATGGTTCATCTTCACCATCATCAGGTATCTGGTTACTTTCATCAAATGCTCTTGCCCTTTTCCGAGCAACATTTTGATCTAGTTTTCTCTTCCAGCCAAAACTGGTCGCCATCTTTGTTTATGAACAGACGGAAACACTGGCCAGCGTATTCAAAAACAATCAGGTTGTTACGTCATGTTGTTCTTGTCGAAACAGGTAACGTTTTCTGCGTTTGGGTACATAGGTCGCTTAGCGAATCGTGATTTAGCTACATACCGCAAATATAGCTTTTAAAAAGTTCAAAACTCAACTTTTAAATTTCAAAGTTAAAACAAACGTGAATGCTTTGCTGGTCCTTACTGGAAGAATATCGGCCCCCGGTCTTGACAGACCCTGACAGTAGGCAGAGAGATCCGTCTCGAAAAAGACCAAGGGCCAATACTCCTATAGTACAGCGCGCAATTCTAAGAGCCAACTTAGGTTTTTCTCGTGTTTCTGGTTTCAGAAAAGAAGGAATAGAAAGTTAGAAAAAATAGAAAGATATGGCTTGTTTAATACTAAATGGTGAACTGGCCACCGATGGAAAGGAGAATTCTGATTGGCTCTTTGAGCAGTCTAACTTTTTCTAGTACGGACCGCCCTCAGGTATTTAGTTTCGATGAATTGCCAACATTGCTGTTTCAAAATTGACTGTGCAAAATAAAACGAGCAAAGGGAGAGAAAAGAAAATCTTTTCCCTCTCGTTTTTAGCGGTCAACTTAAACTTTGGCCTCGTCCTTGGCTCTGTCGCCCCGCTGTTCGAAATGAACAAGACACCGCGCATGATACAAATGAACAAATTTATCCGGCTTCTCAACGAAGACTTACTCAAGTATTGCCAATACCTGGGAAAATATCTTGCCTTGAGCATTTGAACTTGCTTGTGAATTGAATGGAAAATGATGACTGACGCAAGAGGGGTCAAGTACCCCTATTTCCCGTGTTTTACGCGGAAATAGTGAAACAAACGGATATAGTCTGCACACAGGTTGCCAAGTAGACGTGCTGTCAAGAAAAACACCTGCATCCTTAACAAATGTTTTACTAAAAAAAAGAAAAGTGCAGGCGATACAGCTCTTGTCGGTACGTGCTATTTATGCGATACTTCTCGTTAGTCATTTGAAAAATATTAGCTTAGCAGAGTGTGTATGTAAACACAACAAGCACCGAAGCTCTGCATACTGTGTGGCATGAAATCTTACACGTTTTTATAACTGTCTCCTACCTCGAAGGGTTAACTATTTAAATTAACTGGCCGTTTCGGCACTTACACTCAAATCATTTACTTATCACGCAGCTTTTAACATAGACACGATTCCGTGATGGAAAGTCCACCCCCCTTAAAGAGTTTTTTTGATTAAAGAATTTTTGTGATTTAGCTGTGTGATAATAAAGCTTACTATATTTTAATGCGACTTTCCAGATCTTTCGCACGTAAAATACTTGAAGAACAAAACTGAGTGCCATTCTAGTATCAATCGCTCGTAAGGTACTTGGGGCTTATCAGCTCTTAACTGAATAAGAACACGTCCTTTCTGAGATACACACTATCTTATGTTTGTAAACAAAGTATCGTAGGCTATCGCGTGATCAGTTCAAAAGCGGAAAACCCGTGCGTTTCGAAATAAGCAATATCTTTGAAGATAATTGTAAACAAAGTTGCTTAGAGTAGTCTTTAACAGTATTAAGCTAACAGTATTAGCTCATTAATGAAGGGGAAACCGGAATTCAAAAAAGTCGGTTAAATCACGTTAAATCGGTAAAATAACCACACCAGGAGCAAACAACACACGCATGGAATAAGTTACGCCATTTTTATTGAGAATTTTCTCTTCCATGGATATCTTGTAGAAAATCCCATATAAACCCTTATAATTCGATGCCATATTGTGTTGCTTGTGTGGTTCATAGAGAGAGCTTGGGCTGCCTGTGGTTATATAAGCCAATCGTGTCGCTCAAAGGAAAACCGCTCTATTTTCTTTCTGTGGTTTCACTTTCACTTTAAATGTAGAAAGACTTCCTCTCTGCAGAATGCAGAGGTAGGAAAGTAGAGAAGTACTACTCTTGCTTCGTCGGTCGAGGTCGGATTTAGGACTTCCTTGGTGAGCTTTTCGTTGGAGCGTGGTCGGCTTGATAACTCATGGCTAGAATTGTTACTCCTTCCGGGGAGGTAGTTTAGAAACTTGTCAGTAGACCGGTTTGTCTAAGCGTCATTTCACAGCCCTCTGAGTCCAATCTCCGTTCCTGTCTCCCGAAGAGAAGTGCTGGCTTCTTTTCCGAACCGCTGCTGGTAATATTTATTATGATATTTGTCTTGCAAATGCTCGTTGGGTTATGTCACGTTTCAATCGACGACGTGATGTAGTTGTATGGTAATCCTTGAAAGTCATACTTCAAACCAGTTAGATCTTATTTAATTTATAGCTCTTGTCTAAATGGGATCGATACGTTTTAGCCAATACAAAATTTCCAAGAGAGAACGGAAAGTGGACTTTACTCACTGTCAGTTTTCATCTCGTCGCTTAAAATCGCGTTTCAAATGAAAAATTGATTTTTTTTATTTTAAACAAGGACAATTTCTTACATTCAAAATAGCTTGATTTTAGGTAAATGCTTAGATTTAAGTGTTCAGCCTACTGAATTATTTTCTTACTTACTTTCTTTTAATTTAAACTATCAAGCCAAGTGGATGGTTACGAAAGCTTTCCAATTCTAGCTTCTATATCCAGGGGTGGCGAATGGTCTTTCAAAATCTCAGCTTCTCGGAAAATTTTCGTCGAATTTCACGGGTCTTGCAGTCTCGTTGTTCGGCGGTTTATGTACGTCTCGCAGTCTCCATTTTTATACGAAGCTCTCTCGGAGTCTCTATTTTTGCAAGGCTAACGCATCGAAGTCCCGATACGTTTGTTTGTTTTTATAAATGACGTCTTCTCGTCTCCTGATATTGAATTTCAATAAAGCAACTTTCAAATTTCCGAGAAAAGGTTAATCCTAACTTCTCCTAAATTGTCTGAATTCCACAAAAAGCTACAAAACCTACCGTAACGTCAGTTTGGCGCCAGAAAAACATTTATCTTGTTCTAGGATATTGTAACGTAGTGTGTTATAGACGAATTTCCAGTTCCAGCTTGTTTGCAGAAGCTGACCAAAAGGCTAAAAGGGGAATCAAGAAGCCACACACAACCGCTCATGATGAAACCCACGAAGTCGGAGAACTTATTTGTGTAAAAGCACAAGTATTTTTGACACAAGGCTCCTTCTGTACAAGCACATTCTAGCTCATTCTCATAGCTCTCAACTATCTCTGGGGCTAGCTCGAATTTTAAGAGTCTGAACGCCTCGTACTCGCACCTAAAACACTTTGAAGTCTCGGTCTCGCAATCTAAACAGTCAATATATCTCGGGCTCGCAAAGAAAAACGCTGGTCTCGCAGTCTCGCAAAGTCTCGCATTTACCATTCGCCACTCCTATATCCGGTAGCTAATTCTTCAGTCTGTACCTGGAAATTTCCTCAAACAATTTGTCTAAATGTCTTGTTCTTTTTCCAATTCCCTTCATCGACGTAATCAGCAGAGCCATGAACTACCGCTTGGCACTAATGTGAGGGCAAAGCACCTTTTTTCGTATCATCGAAAGTATGTCCCGATATTTATTAGGTTTTTCCGATATTTTGTATAGCATACCGTGGAGTGCAAATATTCATCCTCTTGAGAGAAGACCTTGGGTGGCCCTGTCATTAAAAAGCACGTAGCAACGAAAGGAAAAATGTAAAACTTTTTAAAATAATGAATTGTCAAATGAATTGTCAGCAGGGAACCAACTTGAGGGGCGGAAAACACCAGTTGTCGTGTCAGCTTAGCCGTGAAGGCTAACCCCGTTTAGTGTTTTGACACCCGATATTTCCGTTGTTATAATACGGTCGTTCCGGCAGAAAATCCAAACCATTTCTATATCTTCATTTCAATCATAAAATTTCCTCGAAGTTTGCGATATTTTTCTCGCTGTCTTTCCCACGCCCGTTTTAAGATATCACACTAAGAAGAAACTTTATTATATGGCTAGCTCCGTGAGCGGGCAAGATGAATCAAATCCTGCGCTGTGATTGGCTACCCGAGCGGGCAAAAGGGAGCTATCTTGCCCGCTCCGGACTTCCCGCCATGTCCCGCAAGAAAAATTTTCGCGAAAGCCATATGATAAACCTTTATTGACCAAGCTTGTTCGGTCAAGATGGCTTGATATTGGCCTCGTTCTTATTTTGCGAGTTTATGGACCTCGACTCCGTCTTGGTCCATGAACACGCAAAAAAGAACTTGGCCAATATCCAGCCATCTTAACCGAACAAGCTTGGTCAATAACCCATACATCTTTGCCAACAGTTTTATTTCAGTGTTTTTCACAGCCTATAATCGATGACTTTCTTTACTTTGCGCGATGAATGATGCAACAATCCCGGAATGAGGTTTTCCTGAATGCAAGGATGTCTCTTGCTGACCAGTAATATTTTGGAACGCAGGATACTAACTAACAACTAAATCACAAATACACAACACCTTACGCATTGTAGGCCTGAGTTGTCGTGTCAACTTAGCATGTCACGGTCAGTTAATGATTTAAGTCAGGTAAAAGCGAAAATAGGTTTTTATTCTTACAAATCATAGTTTGCTGTTGTTTGAAGTAGCGATAATATTTGGCGTTTATCATGCGATTTACGCTTCTAATGAAGAAGGCGTATTTCCTCTTAATGTTTTAAAACCTGAGATTTCCGTTCAGAAAATTCTGGCGAAAGCGGTTGCTATTAAAAACTTTTAAGACTACATGTATCAACACAATTTATTATTGTATGACTTGTGCATACAATCCAGTTTGGAAGTTCGACGCTATTCCCAAGTTTTTGCCTGCCAGGAGAAATTTCAGCAACTGCTTGTTTCAAGATCGATGATTTATGGACTTCATGTTCTAAGTCATCAATCTAGAGACGAGGAGCTGTGAAAGAGAACAGGAAACTTATAATTACACACAGAGCTTTTCATCGCTCTCTTAAAATTGCGCTTTTAAATGTAAGATTAATTTATTATTTCAAGCAAAGGCGATTTCTTGCTTGTTTCAGATTAGAGGATTGACTGGAGATGAGTGCTCAGATTTAATAGATAAGCCTAAATTATTTTCAGTTGTTGATTTTAAGCTTTATATAGAAATAGAAAGTTGAAACAGGAAAATGTGTCTTAATATATGGCATGTAGAAAAGATGGATTCTCATTTAAAAAAAGGAATTTTAACTTCAATGAGTCTGGGGGAATGCACATGCTGGGCGAGTCAGGCTATGTGGGATGATAGGTCTTCAGAAGCCCAAGGAATTTTCTTGATTTTTTATGCCGATTTAGTGACCGTGCTGATTCAAGTCTGATAGATAATCAGTGTTTTCGCCAGAGCGCGCCATTGCGGAAATCCCGCGTTACAATCAGAGATGGTCCCCAGAAAAACGAAAAAAGGGCCAATTTGGCCCTTTTCCTTTTACAAGACTGCAGGCCTAACGCAGGCATAATATTTTAAAAGCCATCCCAGGGCTCGAAACTGTGATAGATACGGTCGTCAAGGCAACAAGCATTTCATCCTTGGCGACCAAAAATTCTGGTTTAGTCGCCATAATACGGCATAATGACGACTACATTTCTCTGTGTTGACGATCAATAACGGTTATTTTGTCACACATTATGTCCTTCTAGAAAAATCATATTGAAAGATCTTTGCTTCTAAAACATTCATCATAAGAAAAGAAGTCAATCCGTCCTTTTGCTCTGATGTATTGGTTCTCTCATATCGGAAAACTTCCAAATGGCTGACCGTGTTTGAAATCGCCTTATAATGCATTGCAAACCCTTGATCATTGACTACGTCATGTAGGCCTAAGGATTGTTCTCTTGTAACGCACGGATCCTTCATACTAGTATCTGGTTCAAAAGAAACTTTATTGAGTAGAAACCCTTCAAAAAGCTCGTGCTATTAAATTTTATCATAGATCCTAATAAACTGTTTTATTTCCCTTGGTACCCTGATGCATTTTTTCCTTCTGTAGCTTTCAATTTAGTGGCCCCTTTCCTAAAAAATTGGCTCCTAAAAAGATCTTCAGGGGCCACTTTGGCCCTCAAGTAAAATTTTCTGGCTAAAAGACTGGATAATTATGGCAAGATCTCAAACTAAAGTAGTTAATGCTTTTATTGAATAATATTTGCAGTTTTGTAGACAGAATGTACAGTATCTCTCCAACGGGCGCGGCACCTTCCCTTCTGCAGTTTTCCATCAAGACGGCGTCTTCCCTTCAGCGTCATGCGAGGAGTCACCGCAGGTAGTTGCCTCATCACGTTGAGGTTGGTTAGTGGTACTCGTTTCTGCAAGGATAAAGTCGCACCGGAGTAGGCCGTCAACCCTCTGCCGTCCGAACTGTGTGGGAATGTCTCCTCAGCACGTCATAGTCAGGTTTTTGTTCTGAGTGACCCTTTAGTAGATCAGCTGCCTTTATTCAGCTAACAAAGCTGGTCTTTCCGACTATTTAAGGACGTTCGTGCTAATTGTTTCTACGCATCCTTACTGCGCACGCAAATTCACACGCCACGTCATGGATCGAGCGCGCGTTGAGTAATAAATGAACAATGATAGGGCAGATGGCCATTGCTATAACTTTGCCTGGAATTAACGATCTTGGACGTTCGATGAGCCCTGTTTTTATTTTGATGGATCATTTTCTCTATCCATAAGAAAATCCATCGACTAAAAGCAGGAGCCCAAGAAGTTTGAGTTTTTTGCTAAATGCACCATCGAATTTCGTTCCTTTTAGCTCTTCGTTTATCTGTGCGGCGGTTTCAAATGCCTCTCGAAGGGTTAAGTTTTGTGAAAACGGTGGCAACATTTGGAATTATTAACGCAACGAATTCACTCATAAAATATTACTAGGATGGTTTGTCTCCGTTGATTTATCTTTGATATTTTAAGCTAAAATCCTGGAGACCATGCTGATTTACACGCGCCAATTTTTCAAAATCAGACTAGTTTTCCACACGCTTTAACTCTGAAACGAATTCGGCGATTTCCATTTTCCTTTTTTCATTCCTGAAACAAGCAATTCATTATCTGTCTGCAGTAGAAGTTTGAAGAAAATCTATCGAGTAGAACATTTTCGCACGAACGTCCTTAACCTATATTTGTGACTGCCGGGATTGATGGGCAGCAGAGCATATGCTCACTGTGGGTTGTACATACTGTAGCTAACGGGACTCCAGCTTCTCCAGTCATCAGAATTATGTTCCCTGATCAGAGGGTAGGGTATTAGTTATCCCACTGGTGCCAAAAATAAAAACAAGAAATGTTTTATCGAGAAAAGTTTCTAGTGGGTGGTTGTTGAGCACCGCTGAGTTCAAAGTGAATCACACGCTCTGTGAAATGGCAGGCTAAGAGAATTATTCCAGTTTGGAAAGATCGACGGTATTACCGCGTTTAAACCTACAGGAATACACATCATCTGCAACTCGGATATGGAGCGTTTATGGCGCTCGATCGCCTACTGGAGACATTTGAGCGACTGTTTGTTTAAGATCGATGATTTATGGGCTTTATGTCTGATGAGACAAGAAGTTGTAAGAGCGAACGGGAATTATCGCATCGCTCTCCTATAATTGTGTTTTAAATATAAGATTCTTTCAAGCGAAGACGATTTCTTGACTGGGGTTGATGAGCAGCAGAGCATATCCACACACCAGTGGGTTGTACATACTGCAGCTAACGGGACCCCAGCTTCTCCGCTCATCACGCCTATGTTCCCTGATCAGAGGGTAGGCTGTCTTGCCTGCGCCCATTGTGTCCGTGATTAGTTATTGGGCAGATGCCACAAATGACCCTTCGACAATCCCCAGATATTACTTTTAGAATGAGCAGAGAGTTCCCCTATCCGCCCCCGCCCTCCCCGTTTCCAAGGAACGCGCCGTATATACCGGAGTGGCAGCATGCAGGGAATTCATATGCTGCTCCTTTATCTCATTTTACTGTGGTTTATATACACGTATGACTGACGAGCAAATACAAATTCGTTTGTAACTATTACAGAAAAGTCATTTCATGTACTTTCCTGTGCTGTGAACACCTCAGTCAAACCGCTGACCTAAGCTTACGAAGTCAACAGCTAATGAAAGAGAAATGTGAGACGCTGCCAACGACCCACCAACGGAAAACAATATTATTCCATGTGAGTGTTCGCCCTAGCCGCGACAGCACTACATGCTATGAAGGGTCTAATGAGTACCTCAAACCAGCAAAGGTTTTCGATGCGCAACCGCTAAAATGTTGGATTGTTTTTCTGATT
The DNA here is from genome assembly GCF_042242905.1 of Orbicella faveolata. NCBI lineage: Eukaryota > Metazoa > Cnidaria > Anthozoa > Scleractinia > Merulinidae > Orbicella > Orbicella faveolata. Next base: position 13,820,799 of record NW_028301536.1, on the reverse strand, counting down.
TACACACGTTGAGATATAACTTGATTGTAAAGATGTAGATTGATTGTAAAAAGTAATGGAAATAGATAGTGCAAAACAATAAAAATCCGAATCTGAATCTGAGTTGGACCTGTTAAAGACAATTTTACAAGGAAAATCTAGCGAACTACCAGCATAACCAATTAATGAGTGGTTCAAAGTTCTCACGGAAACTAGCTATTGACGCAAAGAAAATCTTCCGTCTTAATAGAAAAAAATACATCAATTGGCGGCTATATTTTTAGAAAACTGCGCATGCGCCACGACTGGAGTCACAAAAGATTTCACTAAAATGACGTGAAACGTGTTTGAGCGTTGAAATGTGTTTACAAAGGCTTTTTTTACGACGGTGGTTACAGAAGCCCTTCCGATTGAGATTAACTTCTAACCTCTAACAATGTGGGTATAAGTCGAGGATGAAATTTGGCGCCGACATGTTTTAACGGTGGTGGTTGGGTTTGTGTGCTCTAAGATGTCTGAGATTGCTTGCACGCTACGAGTCCCGTAATCAGGGGCTTTGGGTGCGAGTTTGGCGTGCTGCCAAAACTTTAAGATGTCAAAAATTCATTCTGGCGCCTTTAAAAGAGGGAGAACGGCGGTGGGGGAGGGGGTAGTTTCTATTAGTGCTCCCCAACAAACTACTACCTAACTACTATCTTACTATGCTATTCCCATTCTTTTTTTAATATGATCTGTTCGGAAGGAACAAAAGATTTATCTAATCTCCTCTTAGCGTTATATTCTTATTACCTGATATTAAAATTCTCAACTTAATTGCCTAGTTCGTCTTTTTTTTTTTTTGCTTGCATCCGTGGAGAATGTGCATTGACGACGCGTCTCATAAATACATACATTTTACGATTTGTTCAAATTCAAGTACATTGACCAAAAGCAGTTAAAAGTTTAGAGAGACAGGAACGAAGAATTTAAAAATGAAAAAGATTACTAGCCAATGACGTCAGCTACCTCAAGTATTGTTAATGGTAACGTTGTAATATGTTCCGACAGCGGGTACTTCAGAAATATATTTGACATTTCAGTCTTAGTTACAAACCCAAGCGGTTCCTTTGTAAATTTAATTCAGCATGCAGATTAAGCAGGACGATTTTGTTTCACTTTGAAATGATCTGGCGAGTTGTTCAATTTAGAGCGAAGGTCATTCCTTAAGGTAGGATGGCTCGGCGAACATGGATTTCAGTGGCTCGCCTTGTGATTACAAGTAAGAATTTTTATTATTGCTTTTTACATTGCACTCAGCTTTTAAACTTCCTTCATTTACTATTGCTTGAAATTAAATGTTTTCCCTACTTAAGAATAAGTTTCATTCAACTATGCGCCGTAAAAATATCTAATTGCGTTTCTGTTAAAAATGTTAGAGAGCTTCGGAAAGTTGTAAAAATCCGAGAAAAAATGACTTGCGTTTGAAGCTATTTCTTTAGAAACAAAAAGATCGTTGGCAAGCTTGTACAAACGAAGTAAGCGTAGTAATTCAAAAGTATTTGAACCTATGCACGAGATTAACCTGGGAAAACCGAACAGTGTGCCCGACGGAGAAATCAGTTAACAACAGTTTATTTCCGTCGATGACAAGGGCGAAAAAATTGGGCAAACCAAATTTTTTCTTGAACAAACATCTGCCGTGTTTTGCCCAAACGAATTTGTACAATAGTTTTTTTACTTAGTTACAGGCAAGTACAGACGTTAATAGGTAATTTCTATATTTTCGGTATAAAATCAAAAAGAACACAGATTCTAAGTTCGAGGTATATATTGATAGGATCGATTCGTTTCTTCAGTGTAGCAAAACTTCTCGAGGGTTCCTTTTAATTTTGGTAAACGTTTGTCTCACTTCTTCCGGAAAATGATACCCTGCTGTAAAAATAATGAGACATTTTTGTGATTGACGCATTTTAACTTTACATTTGTTCTCAGGGGATAGCGATTCTCTAGTTATAAAAGGGAGAGAACTTTCAAAACAAGAAGAAATGCATAATCGCTAGATATTGTGACTGAGTCCAGTATTTTTGTATTGTGCTTTCTTTTTTGAAGTGCGTGAGGCTTGTCATGAATGGATTGAAACAAAGAGAGCAAAGTGTTTCCTCGAAAAACGATTTTGAGTGCTACTTTAAACACTCAGCGCAATTCCAGTTATTCAGAACAGACTTTGTTGTTGAAAGAAAATGGGACTACTGGGTTATACAGACTTTCGATTTATTTAAATACATACTTATGTGCAAAACTCTTGCATTTTAGTGTTCTAGCATCGATGCAATAAAATTGCACAACATTTAAAACACGTTTGATCGTTATAAGTGTTAAATGATCCCTCAACGTGACAGTTTCTTTGCCTTGAAATGATTTTCTTGATTTGGCCGGAGACATTTAAATGGGTTCTGAAAATAGCTCAGCTATCACCTGTTACAGAAAAAACAAATTCAGATTTTCATCAAACACTCTCACCACATTTAGCTTTAATTTTTTACAGTATTTCGTTAAACGGATGATCTAAATCTAAATTGAGTAAAGGTTTCCTTTGATGTGAGAGATTAAACTACAATTTAGCTACAGAGGTTCGTTTTCTCGGATGATGTGGCGAAATAAAATATTAGCCCTAGGTAAACCTAGAAAACCTTAAATATTAATAATGATTTACCCGAGCTCAAGTTATTGTCATTGTTATCATTTTTCCTCGCCCTAATAAGATCTCAGCAAGTTCAATAACTTGATTGAATCGCCGAAAAACATTTAAAACGATCCGTTTGGATTTGTAATATATATTTCGACAGGTCGGCACCTTTAAATTGACATGGCTTTATTTAGATTTTAGGGTTTGGGCACATATCAACTCCAGACCATTAAACTTCTCTGAATCTAGTCACTCTGCTTTTCACATTTTACCACAAGCCTTTAACATCTTTTCAAGCTGTTCACACCAGTCGTAACATGGATGTAAAAACCACCTAGCGTGGAGTCAGTATTGGTGGTTATTTTTATCCAAATCCATGGACTCAACAGGAAAAAAAACACGACCCGGCAGTATTCTTTAAAACAGCAACACAAACAAGTCAGCTCGTTAAAGATTCTATTATACCAGTTCATTTCCGCTATTACACCTACTAACTCTGGCGTACCCGTGTGCCATAATACAACAGGACGCTTTTGTAAACGTCCAGCCGAAATTATCCGCCAGACATGCTCAAGAAAGATTTCAATTGACCAACAAACTGCTTTCTTCTATACGACAAGCTGATAAAACATTGAACTAGGTGAAATCCATTCGGCCAGTCTTAGCGTTCCGTATAGCAAAACTTTAGTTGGTCATAATATTATCAAGTCAGATATTTCCCCCAGGGGCATACCCAACCTCGTTCCCAGGGTCTTTTCCTTGGCTTGGGGCCAGGGAAAAGACCCTGGGAACGAGGTTGGGGTATCCCTTGTATGGACTAAAAAGGTATGTGCGGACCCAAAGGGTATGTTTTCAGCCGCTTTGGTCATAAAGAGGGTATTCATTTTAGTCATTTTGGTCAAAAGCAAGGTATGGTTTTTGCACTCTAGTCTTGAATTCGGTATGTTTCTTAGAAAAGCTACTTTTTCATCATCATCGATAAGATCGATCAATAAAAGGAACTTCACAATGCCTTTAACATCGGTGTAAACTATGGTCCGGTCACAATAGAGTAGGGAAAGTGATTGTGGTCATAAATAGGGAAAGGGTTTGGCCTGCAGTCCGCACACCCTCACCCAACGTCTTTCGGAGTACCCCCTCCGAGGATATTTCACCATTAAATGATTTCTCCCTCTTCCTTCCCTCCCACCTTTTTGTTTTTCTCTCACAGTTCTTGGATTCTCTTGGGGCTGCAACTCAATCCAGTGCAAAACAGGATGGCAGGAATGGAATGACGCTTGCTATAAACTATTCACTGATCAAAAACCTTTCTCGGAAGCCTCCGCTACTTGTAAAAACGACAGTGCGAACCTTGTGTCAATACACAGCGCCCAAGAAAACGAATTTGTTCGAAGTCTGTTAGGGAATAGAGATGTTTTCGTTGGCTTTAGTGACAGTGATGTCGAGGCAACGTTTGTGTGGGTCGATGGAAGCACTGTTACGTATACGAACTGGGAAGCTAGTGAACCAGATGATGACTATGGCATGGGTGACTGCGTGATTGTTATAGGAACGAGTGGCAAATGGAATGACACGCCGTGTATCATGTGGTATGAGTTCATGTGTAAATTCACAGACGCGCAACCTTTAGGAGGGAAAGGTAACATTATTTCTATTTCTCCTTGAGGGAGCATTACTATATGTATACATCCCATCCGATCCCATCTACCTTCATCTCATATCGAATTTCACGCCCCCCCCCCCCCCCCCCTCCCCCGACCCAACGGAAAAAAATCTGAAATTAATATAGTAAACATCCAGATAAAATCACCGAGATTCCTTTCAGGTTGGTCTAAGATGATTTTTATACACGTGGTAAAATAGGAATTTAGGTTACTGAGGCGCACTTTATCTTGAGTGGAAAAGGTGCTTACGGCGTGTTCAAATGAGTGTGGTCCTTCCTTATTTATGAGAAACATTTATTAACATATAATTATGGGCTTAGCTGGCCGTATTTAACGGGGTGGCCGTATTAAACTGAAGGGGTCATTTAAATAAATAAAAAATGACTGACTGAGCTTTGGTTCGGGCCAGAATAAAGTGGCCGTATCAACGGGGTGATCGTAAGGCGGGCTTCCACTGTACTCCATGAGTAGCCTGATAAAAAGCTTCTCTTTTTTTGTCTTTAGATAGGGATGTGATGAGCAAAGAACAGACTTTCATCAATTACGAGCAGAGAGCCCTTCTCTACCACGTGATCTACAAAACATCCACGCCGTCCCTGACTTATTGTGCGATGGTTTGTATGAATACTCTAAAGTGTAAAACGATCAATTACGAATCAGCGCTTGGCAAAGAGGAAGGGGAATGCGAACTTAATGACGCTACGGCGGACGAATTTCCTCTGCACCTTACGCATTCTTCGCGTTCGCTTTATTCTGTTCCTTATAGGTAGTGCTAGACGTTGCCAAAACCAATTTATATAATCGAACGTATGGTGGTAGGTACCAACATATCAGGACATTGAGAAATGTCAAATACTTAGTGGCAGCAGAAGTGCTTTCATCCGCTCGATAATTTCAACTAAATTGAAAATTTCGATCAGCAAAAGTTTAGGCTTATAGCTATCAAAACGTCAACCTCGTTCGATTTAACCTGTCTCGGAGCGAGAAAAATAAAACCTGCACCCGTCTTATAGCTTCTTATGTAACATAAATGAACTTGCGTGAATTTATTTGCTTGGGTAGTCTTGGAGTTATCTAAACTGAGATCGTGCGTACGAGAGACTCGGAGAGTCACTAAACTGCAAAGGGGGAAGAGCAGCAGCCTATTATATTCAAGCGTGACAGCGCCAAGACCAACCGCAAAGAAACAACAGCAGTAGATAATTTGGAAAACAACGATCCGGAACAAGTAGCGTGACAACCCAAAGACCAACTTCAAATAAAGAAACAACAAGCAGTAGATAATTTGGTATACAACGACAAGGAACAAGTAGCGTGACAACCCAAACACCAACTTCAAAGAAACAAAAAGCAGTAGATAATTTGGTATACAACGACAAGGAACAAGTAGCGTGACAACCTAAAGATCAACTGTAAAGAAACAACAGCAGTAGATAATTCGTTATACAATGCCAAGGTACAAGTAGCTCGACAACCCGAAGACCAACTGTAAAGAAACAGCAGCAGTAGATAATTTGGTATACAACGACAAGGAACAAGTAGCATGACAACCCAAAGACCAACTTCAAAGAAACAACAGCAGTAGATAATTTGGTATACAACGACAAGGAACAAGTAGCGTGACAAACCGAGGACCAACTTCAAAGAAACAACGGTAGTAGATGATTACTCATGCGCAGTATGGGCCATGAATTAAGGATTGGGCTCCGTTTCTCCGTTTTGGTGTCACATTTGTGCATGTAAATTTATGCCGGCATACATTTACCACGCTCTCTGGAACTCCGTCCGCCATATTGGATTCTTCAAGAAGGTGTCGATTTTTCGCAAACGTTCTGCTTTTTCCCCAATTTGATACGGTGTGAAAGTACCTATTAGTACTTTAGTTCGTTGTTAAGATTCTGAACTGGTATGTGAGCATGAATGAACAGCAACTGTTTCTGGAGAGGTAAGCCATTGTTCATGTCGATCGCCATCTGACAATATGACAAGTCTCAAATTTATTAGGGTTTTGGAGATTCAAGGACATATTACGAAGAACCATTTACCAAGAACGTGCTCTGTATACTTCATCTTTTGGTCAAAAAGTGCTTCCTGTTCGTGTAAATGGACGTGTTCAACAAAACGGGCAGGTAATAGGTCACGTTCGATATACCTTATATCAATATTCTAGCACTGTCTCCGAGGATTTCAGGACAAAAATTTCAAGTTTCTTTTGTCTCTCAAATCCCAAAAGATACTCGGTTACAGAAAAATTATTTTAAAAGAAAAATAAATGCTATAACTTGACGTTTCGGCGTTATCTTGTCGCCATTATCAAATGCAGATTAAAGTCGTTCAGTTTAGTTATAGTTATATGCTAGCTTAGGCATTAAGGAATCCACCAAAAGTTCGAGTAACAAGTGGGCTAAAACTTTTTACCGAGATTATTGGAAACAAACCAAAGACCAACTTCAAAGAAACAACAGCAGTAGATAATTTGGTATACATCGACAAGGAACAAGTAGCGTGACAACTTAAAGACCAACTTCGAAGAAACAACAGCAGTAGGTAATTTGGTATACAACGACAAGGAACAAGTAGCGTGGCAAACCGAAGACCAACTTCAAAGAAACAGCAGCAGTAGATAATTTGGTTTATTATATGGCTAGCTCCGTGAGCGGGCAAGGTGAATCAAATCCTGCGCTGTGATTGGCTACCCGAGCGGGCAAGATGGAGCTATCTTGCCCGCACGGGACTACCCGCCGTGACCCGCAAGAAAATTTTCCGTGAAAGCTATATAATAAATCCTTTATTAACCAAGCTTGTTCGGTTAAGATGGCTTGATATTGGCGTCGTTCTTTTTCTGCGAGTTTATGGACCTCGACTCCGTCTTGGTCCATAAACTTGCAAAAAAACAACTTGGCCAGTATCCAGCCATCTTGACCGAACAAGCTTGGTCAATAACCCATACATACAACGCCAAGGTACAAGTATCGTGACAACTAAAAGACCAACTGCAAAGAGGCAACAGGAGAAGGCTATTTGCTATACGACGCCAAGAAGCAAGAAGCGTGACGACCCAAAGACCAATTGCAAAGAGAAAACAGAAGCAGACTATTTGGTATACAACGCAAAAGAACAAGTAAGGTGACAACCCAAAGGCCAACCGCGTTGGTATACAACGCCGAGAAGCAAGATCTTGCAGCCTTTTTTAAATATTTAATAAGTTACAAATGGTCAGCGCAGGCACTTTCCTTCCCCCTTAAAGCAAGACAGCTCAGTAATATCCCCCGGGTTTACTCGGGCGTGTAACCATTGCAGTGTGCCCAGAAAGGTAAGAATTTGACATCAGGGGTTGTATTTGGACACCAAATTGAAGGGAGGGGGGCGTGGTTGTGAGTATTTGGACAACTTGCCTTGAAATCATGTGACGAAAGAAGCTTGAAGACGTCAAGAAACAACTCCGTTCTTTTGTAATAGTATGGCTTGAAAAGAAGGGCCTTTAATGGTGGTGCTATGTTTGAAGGCAAATGTACAGTTTTGCTTGTGAAATTCTGGTTCCTTTTACTCTTTTTGTTCGAAAATTTTAGAGGTTCATATCGGGCATTCGACGCGAGGGAGGGTTCCCGTCTATTCCATGAGCGTTTTTTCCACGAATTTTTGGTAGATGGAAATTTGAACAACGAAACTTCAAAAAACAAATGGTCAAGGGTTGCCAAGTGGTGTTGAAGAACTGATTGGTACATAACTCAGACAAGACAACGTATTGGTCTTTTTCTTTTCCATAATATTTAATTTGGGATAAGAATAGTAACTAGATACATTGTTTTGTACAGAACTAAGATGGGTAAATATCGCTTTAAATATTTTAGAGGGTGGTAAAGGGGGGGTGAAGATCATGTTTCACGGAAAATAAATTGGTCCTTTCACAATTTACGGGAAAAGAAGCCATTTCACATTTCACGAGAAAAACATTAGGCCATTCACGAATCACGAAAATACCCTTTACCACCCTCATTTTAGCATCGCCATATGAACGTTGTGAATTAAAGCCTAAAGCCTAAAGATAAATTCGCAATTACATGATTATTTATAATATCATAAACGTACTAATCACACAACATTAGACTTGATTAAAAGTTACCATGATTTTACTGATACAGTATTGAAGGTTTATATTGACGTGTAGGTTATAACAAAACCAAAGTCATTTTGATATCGTTCGGAAAACGTCCCTCTCCACTTACTAATGCATCAATTCATTGCCCATAAAATGTGTAAACATAAATGAAACCACCCCTTAAAGGAGCTACGTCACAGTTTGCGCACCTTGAAAAGTTTAGGCTAAATTTTTCAAGTTCGTCGTTTGTAATCCGTGTCAATCTTTCACAATCCTTGACCAGCCTTGTCCCTGTCTAGTTAATTGTTATCTCTTTCCATTGGTGTTTTTCTATCTTAGTAAACTACTATCTCCAGGTTTCCTTCAATTTTTAAAAATGTAATTTTGTACTTGGCCAAAATAACTCAAAGCACCTTGACTGAGCTCCTTTAATTGTATACAATATATTTAAGTTGTAATTATTTGTACAATTATCAGAATACATGTGCGTATACAATAAGTGATTACTGGAACATAAATAAGCTATTTACAGTGTAAACAGACTATAGAAAAAAACTGAATATAGAAGTTGTATCGATAGTTCATAAGATAATCGCTTTATTATATGAATGGCAACTGTAAACGACAGAAGTCCAGTCGGCTTTTGCAAACAATGGAAATTGTTTTTCCAATGCCCAGGTTTAGCGTTAACGTGTTTAAATAGCAGTTAAATATATGTATGAAATAGCTGGAGGAAACGACCTTAGAAAAGGTTTGTACTCCAATTGTCGTCTGTAATCTACGAACAGTTTGAGTTGTTTTTACTACAAAGTAAAGAAACATATGAACTCACAAAGGCATTGTGAACATTTCATGGGCATTTAAAGCTATCTCTACTTGAACTGTCCGCAGATCGATTTTATTCTTGGTTCAAAAAACACATTGCCATAAAATGTGCATATCCGAATTAATACTTAGATCAGTCATATGAATGACATTGTTTATGTGACTTAAATGAAGCGTTATGTTAATGGTTTACTCTTGTCGAAGAACACTAAGAGTTAACCTCAAAAGACGTTACCTTGAATTTTTGTTTAAACTTTGTTCTTGTGACGATGTTAACTGAACTGTCAATGCTTTGGAAATTTGCATCGTACAACTGCTGCGTAATTGTACTCGTTATTTGAAATGCATCACTACTCTGCATCATACTTCATTCAGTACTGTCAGCAAAACGAATCACTCTTCGCTAATTAAATAAACATATTTTGTTCAGTTATAATTCGTTACCCTGAGTATTGCATGATACCCACAGCCTGAGATTCTTATATTTTTTTTTTCGCAGAATCTGCGTTCGTCGGTTGTTTAGATAAATAAGGTATTAGGCATATTCAATTGAATGACGGAGAGTTTCTCCGAATATTTAGCTGCTTATGGCTGAAATAACCTATTGTTTCTAGAAGTGGTCTGCCACTTATTAGAAACAGCGTCAACTTACAACGAAACTGTTGCGTCGTCTTAGTAATCTGATGAACCTCTCGGGAGTTCCATGGCACAATTGTTTTCATATTAAGATATTTTGTTAAGGATGTTATATAAAATAAATCTCGATGAAAGTCTTCTTACGTTGCCTCGCAACGAGTGTCACTATTTACATATAAGACAGAAATGTAGAGCGTATTCATGTGAAGGAAAATCGAATTTCATTAGTCCGGAGAGTTCTTGCCAAAACCTCTAGAAAACGAAGATGACTGGGAAAAAATTGCCTTTGCATCCCTCACTTCACTTAACTAATTTACTCCTAATTAATGGCTACGCAATGTTTTCTTGTGGTAGGTTGTGTGACATGATTTTTTCAGTACAAAGAAAACCCTCAAGTCACGTGTGGGTATGCCTCGAGATACTATCCCATAACTCCTCTGTATAAGCCTCTCCCTTCAGCAATAGACGAACAACTTACAAGACGGTATGACTTCTTATAAACCTCATAAAGCCGTTTTCCTGAACGAAAATGTCAGAATTCCTGAATTCGTTAGCATCAGATGTTCATGCAATGTCGAACGCATCTTGTGTGTTATTATTCAAAGGAAAGAAGTAGCATACGCTTAGCTGTAATAAAAGAAAGACCAGTAATTGATCTGGAAAATTATGATTGAAAAGTAAAAAAGTTGGGTCGTTGACGTTCCCCTAGCTTTGGGTTTTCCCAAAAACTCACCGGTCTCATTTACACTCCTGGCTTGATGAGAGAGGCTTTTTCAAAGTATTCAGTGCTAGCATCCAACAGTTAGAAGGCTGCTTTGGTACTCCTGAGCTTCATCAGCAGACCGTGCAACTCAGCATTATTCAGACAGTTTACCACAGAATATATAAGATTAAATGAAGTAGTAACCGCACGTAATATGATTAAAACGAGGTAGAACCTCACCTAAACGTCACATATGTTCTTCCATGCCGTATCCCCGATTAGAAAAGGACCACGTGCACTCTGTATAGAATCATCCCACCAATAATAACTATCATCTTTGAAGAAGTAGCTGATACCATCCCAATACCACCGGAAAGCACTATCGATGTTGTTAGGGAGACCGCGCCATACGTCACTAATTAGTTTGCCGTCGCTGGGGTAATGAGGATTGACTTGGTCCAAGAAGTTATCGTATAAGTACACTTTATCGCCTTTAAAAAAGTAGCTTTGTGTATTGCTATAACTGAACCCGGCATCAATTCCATCTACCGGCAGTCCAGGCCATCCCTCGGAGATCCTTTTGGGATAATTCCGATTGTCCACCTGACCTAGTCGATCGTTAAATTTATAGTACAGATGCCCTTTGAAAAAATAGGTTTTCCAGTTGTGACCCCAAAGAAAAACTTCATCGATGTCATCTGGCACGTTTATCCACTTCGAAGATATCGTTTTGGGGTAACCACGATCGGTCTCTGCGTCGGCGTCGTTGAGGCGCCAGAAACGATCCCCTTTAAAAATGTAACTTTTACCATCACCCATCCAGGATTCAATGGCAGTCACACTAGGGTTGCAATAACCTTCAAAGAAAGAATGGAACACCTTCTTAGACCTGACAAAATATGTATGTATGCAAAATATGCCATATGCAGCGCAGCACTTTTGAATCAAATAACGCTTTGCCATAAAACATCGTTTCAAGCAAGGTTTTTGATGGTGAAACGAGCCCGAACCGGAATTGATATTTCGTGTTAGGCGTGTCCAATTATGGCCCATGAGCGTCTCACTCTATCAATGTGGATTTCAGCATGATTCAGACAATTGTTTACGATCAACCAAAGGTACATTATATATTAATCTCTCTTTTTCTCGTGGCTTACAAATTTGCTTCAGCACCTCGCCAAAAAAAAAAAAAAGACCAACATTTCTCCAATCGGAAGTGACGCGAGTTCAAGAACATGCATACATACATAAAGAAGTTCGAGAACTGGAGTGTTACATACCATATATCGCACGTATACCGTCGACGTCGTCCCTGGAAAGTACGGCATTGCTGTTTAAGTTACTTGTAGATGAAGTCATGATGGAACCAGGCACATCGGAATGATTCAGTCCTAGGCTGTGGCCTATCTCATGTACTGCAATCGGAAGTAAAGAGTCGACAGTCCACGTCTCGTCATCATCAAAGTGAATATCTCCTCCACTACTGGGGTAGAAAGCGTGAGCTAGAACACCGCCCGGGCCGTCAAAAGCCTTCATGTCTCCGTGGTATCCTAACAGCATAAATTAAGGAAAGATTTGAGATATATTTTTAAACTAAAGCAACTCGTTTCGCTTCTTGGAAGGTCATATCTATGCCGGACTTTGTTTGTCTCAACTAAAAATGATGTAATTCCCGAGTCTTCCAAAAGTTTGGTTGTTGACCCACTTATGCGGAAATTAACATAGTGCAGCACGGGAATAATAAACTGGAATATAACGAATCCGCTCATATGACAAACAAGTGTCGTTGGTACGGCCATTGGCTTCATCACCATTGAAAACACGAACGAGCCAATTTTAATCTAAGGTTGAATGGATGTTTAATCACCTGTTGAAGGAACCAGGAAACTTTTTTTGGCTCAATAAAAAATGTTTTCATTTCTTTATCAAAATTTAATGCTTTATTGACATTTATTACTTTGTGACAGCTAGCAGGAAGACAATAAACCCTACTCGAAATCACGCTGATAGACACAAGTATGCGCAATTTGCAAATTGGGAGTGTCTAAATACACACTGAATCAGAAGAAAACATTCGTTCTTCTTCGACAGGATTGATTGACTCCTTAAGCTTAGTGTAGAGTCTAGGGTGTCCTTAACACCGGTGTCCGAAATTAATTTTTTTATGCCTACATGCGTTGATTACAACTGTTGAACTGTGGAGCTCACAAGTTCGTTCCAATGTTTACCAGCAGTTGGAAAACGAGCGACAAGATGCGATTGGAAGTCCGAAAATGTCGGTCGTTCGGTTAAATTACGCAGGCCCAAGCTGTGGCTCAATCGAGACGCTGGTGTTTAACTTCCGCTCATTTCCATTGTTTTTAAAACCAATCAAAATCGAGCCTGTAACAGATCTCTCGGTAGTCACTCGTTTCGTCAAGCTTGCGCATTAAGGACTTGAGGTACGAGATTGCGAAGGTCATTAAGCGGGAATATTTGGAGGTTCAAAACTTCAACCAGGCAAGAGATAAGTTTCTTGCTGGTTACTCCGCACGAATTTTGTTGATTTAAGACGAAATAAATTCCTTGAGCGCCGGTCCAAAACATTGGCAAAGATGCTAAAAGATAGTCGTCTGCTGGCGACTAGCATCAGTGATTGAAATTCTGGTCGCCAACAGTCAATTTTCAGTCGAATTGGCGACCAGCTAGACCGAAATTTCAGTAGATCCTGATTGGCAGAGAGGAGTAGCACTCTGGGTGAGAACAAAACAAGACTGAAAGTTGTACTAATCGGCTCGATTTCATACTCGTCCTCAGTCCAATCTCAAGGTCTCTAGCTTTTTTTCATATATCAAACTGGGTGGTTTAACAAAAAGAAAAAGATTTGAGTCACTGATGACAGTAAATATACACTCTTTCTTTTTACAAGAACCTATTTTATAAGAACGTTGAGGCTGAGATTAACCAAAATTTTAAGAACGTATTAAGAACATTCCTCAGGTTGAGAGTCGATTAAGAACGTTTTTATTTTGCTAATCTGTATATTAAATGACAAGCATAAGACAAAGGTAGCAAAAAAAAAAAAATGTAAATTAACCCAAATACTTAGGGGCATTAATACAAAATCAGCCCATCCTCAAAAATCCACCTATCATAGCCTACAAAAGAGGTAGATCTCTCCAAGACAAGCTCGTAACAGCCAAATTATGAGAGACATGTAATCACATCACATCTATCATGTGGGGAGTCCGTGCTGACCTGTCCTCATTATTTTTATACCACGTAAATTTAAGGACATCTTAAGAATGTTTTCAGCCTCAAATCCCAAAAAAAAATATAAGAACGTTCAGACTCAGTTCCAAAATTAAATGTTCTTATACAAAGAAAAAGAGTGTATGTGGGTTCGCTTAATGACGGTCTTGAAAACATTCCTTGAGGTTTGAGTGTGTTCTTCAAGCTTCAAAAATGGCAACGGTGTAGTCCAGATCAATAACGTATCACTCATTTCCCGTGGTTCTAAAATCGTAGTTCGAAATAAGGTAAGAAGCAGTCTGACCTGGATAAAAATAAGGCTAGATTTATTTTGATTTCATACTCGAATCAATCGGAATATTACATATTACATATACGCGAGCTAAACAGAAAGGTATTTGGAGAGAAAGAATGAAGATGTCAATGGCAAGATGCCATTATTCAACACTTTTCATATCGTTATTACAGAATCTCAGGGATTATTATAGACAGAGCGGTTAGTAACACCATACTAAGACTGCTTCCGACACTTGTGCAAATGATTATATCTAGCTATTGTTTGATATAAATACTTGCTTCCTGAGCGAGGCTTGCTTCCGTCTGAAGCGACCAGACTTGTTAAGCAACAAAGTCGGTGGAGCTGGGCCAGGTTGATTTTGACAACACATGTGCATAAGTGAGATCGGAACCGGTAATCCTGAATCTCATCCAGCTTTGAGAAGAAAAAATACTTTACGTAGCAATTTGCCAGTTTTGATAAAACCTACCCAAAACCGGAAGATATGGGAACTGTGTCTGTGAGTAATTTCCTTGCGTTTTCGAAACCATAATTATATTATTATGACTATAACTATACGATAAAAGGTGCGGGAGAGTTCGAGCCAAATATAGTAAATAAAGCGGGAAGGCAGTTTGACACCTGCTCTACATATTTGAAAATGTGACGATGTGATGATGTAAAGGCCTGTAAAGGTTTCTTTAGTCCTCATTTATTCATATTTGTCTCAATTTAATGTAACATGTATTGACCGACATGAAAATAAATTTGATTAACAGATTGAAAGCTAATTAGTGTTGCACTGAGTTGGATACGCGTTTTGACGTGAAGAAGCTAGCTAGAGGTTGATTCCCATATGTTCTCTACGATCGCTCCAGAAAATGTTATAGTGGCTGAACATAGTTTTTGATACCAGTGTTTCATTCACCTTTTTCTCTAAAACTCCTGATCCTTTGGTCGCCAAAAATGGCAGCAAGTAAGTTAACAACACAACATCGGTTTTTTTATAGTTAAGCTGACGTATGTGCCATTGCCATGGCACATGCATAAATATAAACAGGCTTTTCAAATCAGTTTTGTTAATTTGCAGAAAATCTGGTCATTAGATTTTCATTATAATTAATGTGCATGCAACAAGCTTGTAATGATGCTCACAAGCTAACACTATTTTAATAATAATTTAGCAGAGAGATCTTTAATTATCCCTTGTTGAAGGTTCACCGGAATATCGAGAATTTACTTTGTTAAAGTTCTCTTTTTTTTTTTTCAATACTCCAGTTACTTATTTCCTAAAGTGTTTTCGTGCCAAATTTCGTGAAATTCTAATGTGGGGTTCTCGAGAAATAGGCGTATTTCCGAGAAAGCTATTCCGCATTCAATCGCAATTTTTTGACTTACTACGCGTGTGCTGCATCCTACCATAGTCCTTGTCTGATTTAATTGTATTAAGGGAATCTAAGGGTAAAATAATTTATACGTTCGCGTGAGCGAAGCAAATTAGAACGTAATTTCGGTTTTTGAGAACTGCTGGGTTCTTTGCATGGTTACCTTTTCTGACATACCTTTGTAATAAAAGACTAAAACGATCAATACACTGTGTTCAATTATGAAGAAAATTAGCACAGATAGTAATCATATAGAAATCTAGTTGCTTTACTTATCCAGCAAAAATTGAGAATATTTATCTCCTATGCAATATGTAGAGCTTACACCTTAGTTGAACATAGTCAAGAGTAATACGCCTGGAATGCGTAGCTTTCGCAACAAGCGCTCAGTTTCGTGGCGTTTTCTTGCCCTCCATCCCCCCACTACCCCGTTAGCTGACGCAGGCTACCCATGGTTTTCACGAAATCCGCAAATCGTGAAAGAATGCAAGCGATTAGGTAGTATCAACGTACAATCCAGAAGTTTTTACCAGGTTATAGATTATACTGGGCGAGGAAAGAGGATGAATGTTTTCACGTCATAGGCTGGCGCTTTTTTTTCTTTACAATATATCGGAAAACCTAATAAATACCGGGATATACTTTCGATGACACGAAAAAAGGTGTTTTGCCCTGTTTTGCCCTCACGTTGGTGCCAAGCAGTAGTTCATGGCTCTGCTGATGACGTCGATGAAGGGATTTGGATAAAATAACAAGGCATTTAGACAAACTGTTTAAGAAAATTTCCGGGTACAGACTGAAGAATTAGCTACCGGATATAAAAGCTAGAATTAGAAATCTTTCTCAACCATCAACTTGGCTTGATGTGTATTTGAAAAGGGCTTCTCGTGCTGGTTTCCGTATTTTGAGACTTCCCGTCGAGAAATAAAAATGTTATACAGAGACATCACAGGGCAATATTGTTGCGTAACTGGACAGAGGGCGGGGTTATTAAGAACACTCCGAAATGATTGGCAAGGCCTACAACGCGTTAGACAATATTTTTGTGGTATTAGTGATTTAGTTGTTAGTTAAGTATCCTGCGTTCCAAAATATTTCAGGTCAGCAAGAGAAATCCTTGCATTCAGGAAAACCTCATTCCCGGATTATTGCATCATTCATCGCACAAAGTTAAGAAAGTGGGCGTTTACAGGCTGTGAAAGAAAACTGAAATAAAACTGTTGGCAAAGATAGTTTCTTCTTAGTGTGATATCGTAAAACGGGCGTGGGAAAGACAGCGAGAAAAATATTGCAAACTTCGAGAAAACGTTATGATTGAAATGAAGATATAGAAATGGTTTTGATTTTCTGCCGGAACGACCGTATTATAACAACGGAAATATCGGGTCTCAAAACACTAACCGGGATATACCTTCATGGCGGGAACGGAAACGGAGACATTTACACCGTGTCGCAACTGCAAACCACAACAAACATAGATGTCATAGATTTGTATAAAGAAACTTTATCTTTTAACTAAAAAAACTCAACGTTTCAGTGAAAAAAAACTCAGTTGAAGTTATTGGATTCGTCCGTTTTTTGTCGTTTTAAAGGTGTTTCGATAATTAAGAAGCTTGTTGAGCCAACAACTGAAGCTATTGAAAGACGTTAGAAAGGCATAAGGTTTGAGATGCCAGGACAATTCATTTGACTGCTTTGCATGTTTGGCCTTTCTTTGTGCTACGTGCACTATGATAAGGACTGATTCAGTGAGTGTGCAAAAATACCAATAACTGATGTTTTAAGGTTAGGAGAAGATGGGCGGTATGAGGTTCGCGTTTGGCACAAATACACCGTAGGTCAGTAACGCTGCACTTGGTTGCATAATTATTCGGCTAAGGAAATTCTTATCAAACAAAAAGATCCTTCCTTACCTGTGACAAACTTTACTGTTATGTCGGCAGTGGCTGATGAATCAAGCTTTCGGAATACAAGTGGAGAAACTTCTGCCCATTTCCTGAATGCTTTCGTTAGAGTGCTCTCAACGTCATTATTAGATAGGCTGGCGCTCCACTGAACGATATTCCAGGTAATTCTGCCTGAAGACCCCACAGGCCACTTGGAACCTTGCAGCACATAACGACGGCGTCTTAATTTTCCATTGCGAACCACATTTTCGGTGGCTTTTCGCCGATTGAATTTAGCCAGATAATGCAATTTCTTCTGTGTGGCTATCTTTCTTTTCGGTAAAATGCGCCCAGTTTTGGAGGAGAAGAAAAATTCTGAACGTAAATTTCCAGATCTTTTTAGCTTTTGTGTAACTGCTCGTCTCAAGATCGATGATTTATGGATGGTGTTCTCCACCACTGGCGGGCGTGCATGTCTGGATGTGTTTTCTTGTAGGTTTTGAAGTTGTAAGCTACGTTGATTTTCCTAAATCGGATTAAATCAGAGCAATTTATGAACGTTATTTTGACGTGATGTCAGGCGATCATGACCCATGTCATTCAGTTATAGTACTGCGGCAGCAATCATGACCCTGTTAAACTTCAATATTTACAACTAGCACTATACTTACTGTAGATTGCAGTCGAATCACTGAAGTTTGTCTTGAGGCGGCAGGCCTCGTGTCAGATCCGCTAAACAGCGTCGTCAATAAAATTGCCACTTGATATATTTCTAACTCCATGTTTCAGTGTTGTCGTTTGATTTATTCCACTTAAAGTCTTCCAGTGTCGTTGTTGTGCATACCCGTCTCACTTGAAGTCTATAAAATCAACGAGTGACTTCAATTAAGTATTGGCGACGCGGCTTTCGCTGTGGGGATAATGTTACAACACAGGGTTTTATTGGCTGTTAGCATAATTCTCCCGCGGCTTATTTCCCAGGAGTCTGTGTGGCTTTATCTGATAGGTGGATCAAAACAGGCTCACTTTATTCGCATTTTACCTCTCTCTAGGCTTTCAATGAAACTTTTCAGCAAGGTAATAGAAATTTGTCTACAATTTCAGCCACCCACTAGAAATTATTGTCAATCTGGACTCCTGTTGTCAATAAAAGTCTTCTTTGTTTACATGTATATTTTTGTCCGTATATTCTCTCTCCCTTCATCTTAATTAATGTCCCTTACTGATTTGCTTGCACATGTCAATAATAAATATTGCAGATAGTATTGAGAGTATTTAATAGCGCATTTTTAACCTAAAATCAGCTCTTTGGGATAAGGCCTTTCACTTTAATCAAGATCGCAGTTTGAGGCCAATAGGAAAATTACTTTTTTGCCCCGATCCCCTTCCCCTGCTCCTTAAAAGTTTCGCACTCGCTTGCAGTTTCGTATCCTCTGTGTGCTTTTGGAAATGAAAGCCTGCTATGCAGGCTATGAAACCAGTATCATCATACTCTGGTCTGTAATAACAATTCAAGATCTATCGGTGACATTGTACACAAGTGTCCTAACCAATTAAAATGATGTGTTTGTTCTTACCAGCCTTATACGAAAGAAAGGAAAGAGGAGTACGGCAAGTGCAAAATGCGGAGTATGGAAAACAAGAAGAGTGGCAAATGAGGAGTGTGGACAATGAAGAGTCTTTTATTTCTGGGAGAGAAACCTTAAAAGTCTGTTAATAATTATGCACTAATTTGCATACCCTAAGCCTGCCTAAGCGCGGCAAAACGTCGAAACACCAATAATTGCTAACAGCTGGCACGAAACGGTAAAGTTAACGCTGAAACGTTTATCGTAGTGTAACATATTCACGACAAATTGCTTTTTGACTGTTGCATCTGAACATTTCAAACTGCTCATGCTGCAAGCCTCTATACCAAGAGGATCATAACTCTAATTGCAGTGTCCATGGTTTTTTACTGCACGTCATAAACACCGTACCTTTTCGGGGCTTCTGGGTTTCAACCGCCGTGAAGGTCCCTACTGTGAGGCTGCAGCCGTGGGGCAGTGTTTTCTATCCGGGCACCCGCTCTCTTGCTCTGTTCGAGCCCGAGCGTATTCATAAACTAAATCATAATGACCGATCAAGCCTGCTTTTGATCTGATCAATTAAACGTTAATTGTGTGGTATGCTAGCCATACAGCGATAACAGATCTTGTTACTCTAACGGGACCCTAACGAGGGTTCAAGAAACTTATTTGAACTTTTATTTGTGTTACTAGCTCGTAGTGTTATCAATATGACCGTCAAAAACAACCAAATACTTGTTCTTGGCCAAGGTTTGTGTGCGTGAATGCATCCCAAATTACCTACCCAACCTTTTTAAAACACCAAAGTTCCTAGTAGATTCCTGTGCCATAATTAGTTTGGGTTAGAATTCAATCAATGAGTTAGTGATGGGAAATTTAGCAGGTATTTGAACTGAGCATAAATGGTGGCCTTCATCGGAGCTGTTTATGACACCTGATAACACCTAAAATATTTACATTCAAAATTTAGAATACAGAAGGTGCGGAAAAAATGATAATGACGGCATATAGGAAGATAACATCAATCACCAGAAGATTATTTGAAGTACTTTAATATTTTAGCGGCAAAATCCACACGTTTGTTTTCTTGTTATACCAATTTTTAAAAAGTAGTACTGTTCCCAGTCAAAAGGAAAAGGAGGATAAAAATTAGAGATGCTTGAGTTAAAATAAGAGATCCTTTGAATTATAGGTGTACTTGTTTGTGGCATTACATAGTTGGCGGCTCGCAAAGTATGCCGAAAATCGATACCATACGTTGTGGTATGGCGCCCCAGATAACGTAAAATAGACTAGATATGGTGGGGAAAATCAATTTAGCAGTTGCAACTCTGTCAATAGTGAATCCCTCTTTCAAAGTTCAATCGGTATTCTTTTCATAGTAAGCTGACGCGCTGAATGGCCCGTTCTGAATAAAGAGGATCCCCCAAGGGTTGATCGGTAAGGCGGAAACACCCCTTGATGGATGACAGGTGGCACGGAGATCTACTGTAGGATATTTTCTTAAGCGACCATGCTATTCACGTTTGCTATTGATAAAATATGCTACTGTTGCGTAACGTTTCTCCCATGGAACTGCTAATACACAGGAGTGCAACTTTAAATATTTATGGGACGAGAGTCACTTCAAAATGTGATGAAAAATAGTACAAAATGTGATAAAAGGTTTCAGAAACTACTATTATATTTACTGTAGTCAAAATTTACCTACAACTTAGCAAGACTCAATTATTGATGATAAAAAAAAAAACACTCTTCACCTATTTAAAAACATTCGTAAATCGCCTCCCACACGCAGCACTGTGTTGTGGTTGTAGCTTCCGGTAACAACTCGGTTAATGCTAAATAAATATGTTTAGTCCGTCTACACAATGTCCACAGTATGGCGTTGTAGATATATGGGAAGTAACTAGAGCTAAAGAGCAACTTGGAGGATCCTCGTATGCTGTAAATATCTCAATTCTCTGTTCAACCCAGCTCTGGGTTAACCAGATGCCAGTTTGCCAGAATACTATTTTACTCACAATTATCGTGACGGAGCTGCTAAACAAAATGACAAATCCTTACGGCGCCAAATGCTGCTGTAGGGGTGGGGTCGAGGAATAACCTGAGAGAGCTCGCAAATATATGATCGCGTTATTTTGTGCGGAGGCTTGGAACTTAAAAAATTATCAAATTAGGAAAGTAGTAAGGTCAATATCGGGAATTATAACACCGTGAATGAGTATGGCTGTGTGCTCTCTTGCTTGTGCGTGACGTTCTTCAAGGCAGTGGCGTCAAGACACACCGTTCCCGTCAATAAAAAACATTTTTTAGCTGCCGTTAATTTTTGTACTAAATGGCTTAGCATCGAATGTTAGAGGTATGTTCAAAGTAACGCTTTTCAACAGCGATTTCGATTTCATCATGGAAACAGTTTATATGCTTGAGACTGAGATTGTTGCCGGAGACATCTATGATATCTTGCAAGGAATTGTTCCGCTACACACATCATTCAGATGTGTGTGTTTCCTCAACTTTCTAATCATTATCATAATTCACTATCGCGTTTCCTTACTAAGGTGTCTTCAGTTTCTAAATGGATAAAAGTGAAAGTGACTCTACACATGGCAACAACGTCCTAATCTGAGCTCAACCAATTATATAACGGTACAGGTATCACAGATTAATGGAGTTAATGGAGTGCATTCGTCAAGTTTCTAAGTAAAACTGGCTTGCGCTGGACCTGATCAAGTCATTTTCAGCTTTGTTTATGGACGTGTTCTCGTTCCCGCCAAAAAGCTGCGCAATGCTGAGTAATAGCAGTGTTGCGCAATATTTTGACGGGGAAGAGAGGCACATTCGTCATAGCGCTTTGCGCACGCTAAATCAATACGTGCTTTTACCGTATTTCCGGTCATCGATTATCGGGCGGAAGGTACGCAAGCTATTTCCTCTAAAGGGGTATCTGTAAAGCTTTGTCGATGGGGCCGCGTAGAAGGCCACACACGGTTTGTTGTCATTTGACTTTGCGGGCCACTGCAGTGCAACTTACCAAAATACCGCTTGTTGTATTAGCCACAAGGAAATACTATTATAAAGACTTCCGAGCAGCCAACTAACTACGCGACGGTCTACGCAAGTTTGTTTACAAACAAAGTTGTGCGTATTTCGAAAAGCACGTGCTGTCCGCTTCTCAACTGATCTACCATACTATGTTTACAAACACAAGATAGTGCGTATTTCGGAAACACGTATTCTTATTCAGTTAAGAGCTCTCCTTGGTGCTTTTTCCAGAGCCCATATATCAGGTCACGCGATCGATACAGAATGGTACTGTGTTTTTTTTTTTGTTTTTTTTTTTTTCATTTCAAGAGTTACGACTGGGAAAGGTCTCAAAAGTCGTAACTATTCTAAGCACCTTTACCACACAGCTAGACCAAAAATAACTTTTTAAATGAGGTGATCATTCCATGGGATCGTGTGAGCAACAAAGTCGCGTGATAAGTAAGTGATACGGGAGTAAGTGCCGACACGACCAGCTAAATCACATAGTTACTGAAACAGACCGTTACGAGAGCGTTTTATATTTCACTGCATTTGTGCAATGCCACACAGTTCGTAAGTGGTCGTTGTGCTTACTGACTTTCCGCAAAGCTAATATATTTTGCATAAATAACGACAAGCGCCACGTACCGACAAGGTCTGTGTCGCCTGCACTGGTATTTTTAGTAAAAACACTTGTTAAGGATGCAGGTGGTTTTCGTGGCCCACTAAGTGATTGCTCGTGTTGCTTGACCTCTCTTATCACTTCAGTGTCATTTCCACTATTTTACGAGCAAGTTCTATGCTTAAGGCAAGATGTTTTCATTGGTATGGACAATTCTAGACTAAGCCTTGTACTTTCGACTCCTAAGCCTAAACACGTAGAACTATCCCTTATTTTGTTGGCATTTTACTCATTTAATGAGACCTGAATGACTTGATATGTGTGTAAGTTCGATTTATCAACATACAGACTGAGTTGGGATGAGTGTCGTTCCCAGTATATTGCTTGCTGCAGGTGTAAAATTTATAGTAATTAATTCGTAAGTAATGCAATGTAAGACAGAACGGGAGATTGGTCAGCAGAGGAAGGGTTATAGTCTCACACTCTACGGGGCAGAACTGTGGCCAAAGAAAGCATTAAAGTAGAAAGTGCATTGGGAAGGATTCTTTATATAACGCAAAGGAAAATAAGAATATATCACAAAGAAAAGAAGACGCACTAAAAAGAAAAATTAGACTTGAAGGGTGAAAGGTACATTGTAACTACAATGCAATGACCTCAAAAAAATCTGACGCAGCATGTGGATTCTGGACTGGAACTGAGCAGAAACAGGACTTCCGGTAGAAGAGACTATCTCATAAAGTGAAAAGCTACTGCATGACAACCACCACAGCCTGCTCAAGGTTGCGTAACTGGTTAGTGATAGGATTTCCTGCGCGAGTGCTGTTACACAGTGAAGTATAACGAGAACAGCGAAGTCGGAAGGAACAACATCAAGAGCTGCCAGTGAGTGACAGACAAAAACAGGCAAACAAGCGGTCAGGGTGAAAGCCACGATAGGCAAAGAGTAAAACATGATTAATGAAAATCACTGCTAATAAGGTTAACTGAACCCTGAATAGTTGACAATAAGTGGTTTCCGCTCTGTGGGGCGTGGCTACCTAAGTAAGCCGGGCGCCTATTGAAATAAATTTGCGTAAAACACTAAAAGGTTACCGGGACCTGAGGAAGGTGAAGAAGACTGAATGCTGTCAGAGATCTAAGCGCGTTTCAGAAACTAAGCAGCTTTGCCCGAGAGTTTCCTCGCAAGGCCTCTCAAGGCTTTTCCCTTGAACTTTGGAAGGGGCGAAAGAGAATGGCAGTGTGTGCATAACCATTTATATAGATAGACGTAAGACCAGCTCATAGGGCCAGAGCTGGTTTTGATTTAAAATTTGCAGTAGGAAAAGACTGTTAATCCCAAACCAGAACTGAAACACTGATTTTGTTCTCACTTAAAACCATCAGCGGCGGGAGTTTGGTGAACTACGAGCAGTGGAAAATAGGCGGTGGGGTAAGAGTGAGAGACGCTAGGTGGAACCTATTCAGCGGGCTCTTAACCTTATTTATAGATCAGATTTATAAGTATTCAGCCGGTACCTGTTTACGTCATGACCTCAACATTCCTGCTCAAAAGAAAGGTCAGCTTGAACTAGCTGAATATTTGCTTGAACACGCGCAAACAAATAAGACTTTAATCTATCTTATTTCCTCGCCGCCAAAAGTCACCTTACCCGGTTGTCGGTGAGCTTTTGAAACACGGTCATGACGTCGCTGTTCATAATCAATGACGCCTTCAATTGTCCACGTGTCCGTGAAATGAGCAGCCATTTAGGATAAATCAGGTCGGCCTCAACTCAGTTTAGACTTTAAACCAAGAGCTATGAGTCTTGATTAGCACGAAAATCAACCAATCTCGAAACAGTCAAGGCTATTTTGATTTCGGCAAAAGAACTACCCTTTCAGCACAGTAGATATGCACTGAGGAAGTAATAGCTCTAGTCTGTTACATTTTCTGACTCAACTTTACGGAAACCTTTTATCAGGGATTAAAAATTGTTTGAAAATTAGCGATTAGCATTCGAATAACTGATTTTCATTTACCTGCAAATGGAGAGTACAAACTGAAATCCTCAGCAAGACGACACGAACAAGGATTGTGATCAATATGACAACCTTGGCTTTGTTTACTCACTTGTTGTAAAGGATAAATTGAACTGGATCTGAGTGGTAAAACGTGTACAATAATCATTAAAAATGCAAATTAAATTCGAAAAATATATTGGTGGTCTCGATGCAGTGTTAATATTTGCGAAATTTGTTACACTCACCCAATCAGGGGTCATTTAAAAGGATATGGTATATTGAACTGATTTTAACTGTAGTCTCGTAGTATTATTAACAACTGTCTTGGTTTCACAAAGTCGGCACAAAATACCGTTAAAAATGGTGATGATTCTCTACAAATTCTACTTTTGTTAATTTTGTTAGTAATAAACAAGATGTTCTGTACAATATTTGAACATTTGCTCGTTCGCTAGTGATTACTATATTGACTTACATTCCATTCACGCTTTTAAAGCTTTTTAGTACTTCTACAACAATAATTTAATCCTATACCTTCGTCACACACCGCAAACTGAGTGTGCCGCCTGCATGTTTTAGTTTTTCTGATACATTTTCTATAATCGTTCCACCAATCAAATCGAAGACACGACTACCGGATTTCCAAAATGCCTAGTTATGTGTACTGTGCGATTGTGATGTGTAAAATTTTAAGCCTGGATTTTTGAAAGTTTACAAATTGACAATATCTCGGAAATGAAATTTTACGGGAAAGTATTTGATGCCGAAATCTCACGCAAACCACTTTGGGAAAACGATTGTAAAAAATTTGTAAAAGTTCGGTACGTTGGTAAAATTTGTGTCAACTACAACTCCCATTAAAATCCACATGAAGGTGAAAAACGCTGCTTGAACGAAAATAATTCTCGAAACAGTTATCATGGAAAAGTTCCGAGTTTTAACCTTATCGGGGAAAATGTGAAACATTTCAGACCACAGACTCGCTGTTAATGAAATGTCCGTACTAAATCTGCACATTTTTTTACGTAAAGAGTTACAGAACTTTGCACTTTTTCCTGTTAGTAACAAATACTTCTTACGTTTTTTCAACAGATATTTCATGCAGTTTCGTTGTCTTTGTTATAGAATGTTTATGAAACGTTTGGACTGATTCTGGAAACTGAATGGCAACTGAAATAAGAAATAAAACACTTTAAAATCTCTGAAGAATAACTGTAAAACAACTTTAATGTTGGTAGCCACTGCTATTTAGCAATCTTGGGCGTTCGGTGACCCTTCTGGTTTTTTTTTCTCTATCATTTTCCTACGTTTTGAGAAAAAAATGAGAAAAATGTATATAACTTTATCTTAATTAGAAGTTTTAAATATTTGCCCTTCACACCATCGAATTCCGTTCATTTGAGCTCTTCCTTTTGGCAATGACCTTTCAAATGCCTCTTTGTAAAGCATTAAAGTTTTGTGAAAAGGATGGTAACATTTGAATTATGAACGCAACAGACATAGCAACATAGTTTGCCTCCATTGACTCAAATTTACTGGGAAATTTAATATTTTTGACTATTTTTTTGTATCAATGTCCATCGAGCCCGTGGTTTTACAAACTACAGATTAAGATAAGCCTATATGTCTCTTCGAGTTGTACACCACCAAAACACTGTTTGAAAACACGACTTGTTAATGCCGTCTGGTGAACGAGAAGTGAATGGTACCAGACACCTGTGAACTATGTCTGCTTACTGCTGAGCGTAAATAACATGCTCTTGAACGACGAAAAGTCTTATAGCAGCAGAAAATTGAAAACCTACCGGTGACACGTTTTTTTTACCACTCGTTTTTGCCCAGTTTCTAATACCCAACTCCTAAATTGTTTGCAATGCAATCTCCGCTGTGAACTTGAAGGGCCTTGAAGGACGTTTTGTCTCCCTTTTGGCGGCAAGAATGCAAAAACAAGTAAACTATTTCCACGAGAAAAGTAATCCGCCACGTTTTGATATATGAGAAAATGAAGCGACAGTACAAAACAGGCAAGCTGAAAAGCAAGGCTGGCGCGCCGCGTCAAAAATGGTGCGAAATTTGAGATGACGTCAAATAATCCTCTAACATTCTAACTTTTTAAGTTAAAACTCTCTCTTCAAGGGAGGGGTGGGGAACCTAAAACAAATATGTTTCAGGGATAGGGGCTTTTGATCTCCTATTTTCAATCTGTTAAGGGGCAACAAGTCAAAGTTTTCAAATTCAAAACCCGTGTGTGATGGACTTATTTTTGTTACAAATAACCTTTATTCAATCACAGCAAAATCATCACTATCAAAGCTAAAAAAATTAAAAGGTACATGATGGCCTCGCGGAAATTCTGATATATACGAAATTTATTTCGTCTCATTTTTCGTTTAAGCTGTTCAGCAGAGGCAGCACTTGTCAATTCTTGGGCCCCACTGTAACTAAAATTTCGTTTTAAATGATCTGCGTGAGGATTGCAGTAAGAACACTCGACAATTTTGATATGCTTTTTGAGTGACTATAAAATGAAGACCCTTTGTATAATGTACAAGATTAGTGTTTTACACTGTAAAAATGCTTAATAATCTTGTTAACATGAAGAGCCCCCAATATTAAGTCACTGAAAAAATGTAGAAAAAGGTCCAGGAGTTCACAATTCCAGCGCCCTCAGTGTTATCTTCTCCGTTTCCGCGCGACGGGGAGTGGAAAATTGTTGTAAATACGCAAGGGCAAGTTTATTGTTGTTTTAAAAGCAAATGATGCTTATTACTCTTGTTTATATGGAGCCCTCATTCTTTAGCCACTACAAAAATGTACAAAAAGATGTCCAGTTATACACAGTTCGAGTGACCTAACTGTAATAAGGAGCTTAAGCAACGACGACGGCGACGCCGAGGACGACGCCTAGTCAAAAATGAATTTATGCGCCAATGGTTCTTAAAGCGTGCTAAGGCAGAATATGCAATCGAGAGCGTTCAATTCCAAATGGGAATACGACGTAGAACTTGGTCATTTCACCATGTTGTTTTGCAGAGGACGGCAAAGAAATGTACAACGCTTTATAACGCACGTGCACAGCTATTGTTTTGCTCATTATAACCTTTTGTTTAGTGACGTTCTCGTTTCCGTCGTGGTGGTGGTTTGCTTCAATTAAGCTCCCTAATATCTTCTTCGTCTCTCAGATGGCATTCCGCGCGCGCGACGGGCAATGAAAACTTGCTGTAAATAAGCTTGGGCAAGTTTGCGCGCTTTTGTTTTAAAAACAAATGGCGTTTCCATTTGATTAAAAAAGAATTGTGGGTGCAGGTCTCCAGCCGTTTCGGAGGAAATGAAGAAAAGAAAACGGAAACCAGACAGAAGAGGGGTGGAAATTACGTAAGGACACAAAATTCAATTATGATGACCATGCAAACCACTAAGCTCTTTGCGGACTGGCAACAGCCTGGAATGTTAACTAGCCAATCATCTAGGATTAAGTACGGATGTTCCGCATCCTTCTCAAGCACTTTTAGTTTTACCCCCAAGAGCAATGGCAAAACACCCCCGCCATACCTAGAATTTTCGTCCTCAATTTGACGCATATTTGGCAGAAAACTAAAAAATCTTCGGGCAAATACAACTTTGTATGGTGTTACGGACTGGCGGCTTAGCGCGCTGAAGGTGGAGGAGGCGGCTACAGTCATGAAACAGTTCGAGCCTTCAAGTCGCGTTTAAAATGACAGCAAAACAAATTTCAGCGGGAACGCTGTTTAAAAGGCCTCAAATAATTGATGTAACCTCAGCTTTAACACCTTCAACGGAGTTTCAAAGTAGTCGATTGTTTTGTGAAGGTCCAATAGGATGATGAGCTGCCTGATAACAGAAAATATATAAAGAAAAGTGTGCGTATGGAAGGGAATCGGTTAATAACTTGAATATTTCTCTTACTAGGGGACAAACGGTCCATAAAAGGCGGGTGGCGGACCCCTTGCTTCCTGATCACCCGCACATTGTTAAACGTATTGCAGACTGAGGGGACGCCGTTGCGCCCTTTCAAGTTTACGCAAGACGAACCGAAAACAGGTTTTGCAAGCCTGCGTAGCTTTCGGGATTTCGCGCTTTTGTTTTGGCGGCGAGGCCATGAACGTGAGTGGCAAAGCCGCGAGAGGATTGGTGATGACTCATGGCTCCGCCACCAAAAATCACTCGCTCGCGAATTCCGCCAACTACGCAGGCTAGGTTGTTCGCACACGAACTATTTTTCTTACTTCACAGTGATAACCAACTTTACTTCCAAAAGTGGCTGCAGGAAATAAATCGTCGGATCAGAATCAAATCTAATC
Source organism: Orbicella faveolata (assembly GCF_042242905.1). Taxonomy (NCBI): domain Eukaryota; kingdom Metazoa; phylum Cnidaria; class Anthozoa; order Scleractinia; family Merulinidae; genus Orbicella; species Orbicella faveolata. The sequence continues at coordinate 13,791,906 of NW_028301536.1, read as the reverse complement.
CACACCCTAGACTCCACATTAGGCACAATTTCGGATACTTTTCTTTTTAATAATCACGTAAATTACATATTTACAGTTCAAGCATGAGAAATTATTCACCACCAATAACAAAGTCGATATCATTGCCTCCTAAAATTGTCTCTTTAAAGGTTACAACCGTTCGTGTTCAAATAATTTCATGCTGGATCACTAGCAAGGGAAAAACTTACTTTTGTTGCCAGTGCAATCAGAGGTTACATCTGACACCAGAACAGCTGAAGGCTTAGGTTCTCACTATCAATAAAGTTAAGTCAAGATGAGGCCGCCTCCTTCGCGACGCCATCACCAGGTTTGGGTGCCACTGGTGTCTGTTCCTTCACAGCCGACTGTGCGACTGCAGGACTTTGCCCAGCAGCCGCCACCTGAGCCGTGGCTACCGATTTCCTAATCTGTTGAACAGGAGTTGTAGCAAAATTTGAAGTGACAGGGGTAGAAATAGTCTGTGACTCCGTAGGTTTTGGAGCAGATGCAGTCAACACTGTCTTAGTCTTGTTGAGAACTGATGCCATTTGCGCTGAGGGTACCACTTTGGTCCCAGAAACCGCCGTAGACGAAACGACTAGGGTGGGTGCCGCCTTGGGGATTACCTGTGTACTAGCCACAGGATTGCCAAGCGTTTTACCAACCACAAAGGCTGTTCCGGTCTGAAGGTTAGTAACGGGCGAGCCAGAAGAGATGACCCCCGTGATCTGAGTAGCTCCCGCTCTTGCAACTGTTACTGCTCCTGGAAAACTTGACACCGCGCCAGTCTGCGGGTTGGTAGTCCTGCTTGCTGCCGGTCTCTGCACAGAGACCACTTGTCCGGGAATGGTCCTTACTGGCTGTGTGGCGACGGTAGTTGGCCGAGTGCTCTGAACGAGAGTGACTCGACCACCGGGTTGTGATATTGTGGTGCTGCTCGGTAGTTTGCCTGCTAACGCAGCAAGACTCACAGGTAACGAGGTAGCGACAGTTCCTGGCGGACCAGACACTTTATGAGTGACTAATGTCTGACCACTCCCTGAAGCTGATCTGACAGGATGGCCAAGGACAACTTGGGATTGTCCAGCTCCACTTGCTACAGTTGCGCCACTGACCAACTTGTACGAGCCTTTGAGGCCAGCAGATGATATCGCCTGCGACACTACCAGCTTGTTACCGTCCTTAGTCAGAACGTTGATAGTTGATGGTTGTGACATCTCACCCACACGGGTGAAAGTAGGTCTCCCGGAGGTCAGAACAGCTGACGATGGGGAAAACTTGCCAAGGGAGGATGCCGCAGCTAAGGAAGCGCTAGATACTGGTACAGCACCCGATGGAAACGAGGGAGCTTGCGTTGTTACAGTAGCACCCTTGAGACTCACTACAGATGTAAAGGACGAGCTGGGTGATTGGGAGAGAGGTGTTTGTCTGACTGGCGCTGATACAATGGTCCTTACAGGCAGCTGAGCTCCGGGCGGTGCAACAGCGCCTTGAGCCGTCAGGGTAGCACCAACAGCACTGAGGTTCACAGGAGTGTGACGCTGGCTTTGAGGTTTAATGATATATTGCACTGTCTGTCCTGTTGCTGAACTTGACGACATGACGGATGGAGAACTCCCGCGAGGAATGGTGATGAACGTCTGCGTGACCCTTGCTCCAGGGTCTGAGCTCTTCGGAGTAAGGGAGATGAAGGTTTGTCCCCTGCCACTGGAAGCCAGCGCCGCCGCTGAAGCACTTGTCAGAGGCACCTGGCGAGTCACAGTGGCACCAGGAGGTAGAGGAAACCCTGGCAGAGGGTGCACGGGAATGGCTTGAGGGACACTGCTGACTACAGTTGTAGGCGTAGCTCCAGTAACGTGAATGATACTTGGAGGCGGGTTGGCTGTTTTTGATTTAGACTTGGAAGTCCTTGGCCGCTTAGCAGGACTAGGCTGGCTCAGCGAACGAACGCTGCTTATAGCCCCCATGGTGTTGCCAAGGGGTAGCTTAAGAAGTGTTTTTCCCTGATCTTGAACGGGAGCCTTTTGAGGTGTGGACTTCTTGGCTGATGCGTGTGACGTCAAAGCTTGCTTTCCTACAGAGCGTTCCATTTCAGAGCTCAGGTCACGCGACACTGACCGTTTCCTTTTCTTTTTGCGAACGTCCACCTCATCTATATCCGAGGAATCATTTCTGTTGTGTGCGCTGTTGTTGTTCATACTCGTCAAAACAAGGCCTAAGAAGTCACCAATCTCGTCCTAAAAACAAACATCAAACGTCACAATTACAACGCATATTTGCGTGACTCTCGTCTCTCTTTTAGACTGTAACGCGACGATTCTATTTTTTTTTTTTTAATTTTACAATAAAATTACACCACTTACAATGCTACAGCTACTTATAATACAATATGGGCACACACAGCTACTTACAACACAATTAAAAACACTTCCTATAATACTAGGGCTACGAATAAATACTAACGTTTCTTGCTAACATAACTTACTAATTAAAAGTGTCACGCAACGATTCTACGAATAAATGTATTGTGCGACGAAAAGCACAGGGTGACGATACGTGGTCGAGCATTACATAGATGCAAAGGAAATATGGTAAAACGATTTACAAAGTCTTGCATGTACCGTCCAGTCACTGTTTCAAATTTCGAAGAACTTCATCACGTAGTTCTCGTAAATTTTTGTAAGGTTTCGCTTGCTATATTTAGTAGCATAGTGTAATTATTTGACCATACAGCGGAACCCCGATTTTTCGAACCTCCAAGGGAAAGAAAAATTGGTTCGAAAAATCGGAGTTCGAGAAATCGGGGGTAAAATTACAGTGTTCGACTGTGGAGGGGGAACAACTTTTGGTTCGAGTTATCGGGAGGTTCGAAAAAATGAGGGTTCGAGGAATCGAGATTCCACTGTATTATAACACAGCCATATTCGCATTTGCTTCAAAAGAAACACATACCATGATCAAGCGATCCACCATGCTTTGTGTGAGACCCTCCTGTTTCTTTTTAGCTCGAGTCAAACGTAACTAGAACGTAAAGTAGATGATATAAAACTCAGTCATAGCTGCATCTGACATCTTATTTCTCCTAAAGTTATCCAAACGCTCTCAAACAAACAGGGGAGGAGAATTAGAAAAAGCATCCACTCGAAGAAAGGGACCTACTGAAATCTGAAAAGCGTGCCAGATTCATATCTTATTTGTAGTTATTATCTGGATTATCACGTATTGCTGTTATCTAAGAGTGCGTGACAACCACATAACTGCTCAAAACAACCTCGTTCCCAGGGAACGCAGTTTTGCTGAAAACCACTGAACAACAACCAAAAGATATCTCTTATGCTGACTTCACTGACCTGTTCATCTGCCCCTCCTACCACCAGCAGACTAGTGTCTGTTTTCATCTTTTCACGCATTTCCTGTAACAAACAAACACACACACACACACAAAGGTAAGGACAGAAAGAATGTATAATAAATTATTAGGCCCAAAACGTGGAGAAACTTCTTTAAATCATGTTGTTGACAGGTAAATTGTGTCAGCTGGATAAACTCCTCTAGGAAGACAATTTGTAATTTTCTGTTAGAATGTAGACATCTTTACTATTGTAAACAAATAGAGGAAGGGTAAAATCATAAGTGTTGAGATAGGTAAATGTGTACGGAATCAATGATGAATTATTATAATTTGATGAGGAACTGTGGATAATTTGTCAATTGTTTCAAAACCAAGAGAGTGAATCTCATTTCCTTTGATTGTAACAATTAATTATAAGTGTTTTTAATTTGATGAGACTGTATCTTTGATGCTCATCTACACACATTTCACACCTTAACAATACAATGTGTAGTTCCAGAAAATACCCATACCTCCCCCATGGAAGAGATTTCTTCTATGACCCCTCAACCCTCTGAAAATTCCAATTGAGCTTCATACATGTCTTTAAATGTTGTGGTCTCAAAGACCCCCCACCCCCAGGGAAATTCCAATCCCTTCTGTGGGGGGGAGTATGGCTATTTTCCTGAACTGCACAATGCACATTACACTACTTCTTCTACAGAAAAGAATAGCAAGAAGTCTCAAGCAATTTAGAGGTTGTTCTGTCAGCAAATCCAACCACATGAACTGTTTGTTTCAGGCGTTGCAAAGACAACAATGAGAAACACTTGTACCTCAACATCTTCTTGGGATGTGAGAGTTGAATGTGAACCAATAATAAACAAAGTGGGTGTCTTCAGCTCCAGAAGAGGATCTTCTACACCCTGCAAGGAAACAAATACCAACATGTGACCAAGATAATATTTCTCCTTACAACAACACTACATTATCAATGGATAAGGTGAGGAGAATAGAGAAATACTCAGCTAGGGTAGTCTCCTTTGCAGTTGCTACTTGGGTTAACATGCAATGCTTACCCCACTAACAGCTGCTTAAACCTAAACCACATTTCTTTGCATGATTTAGCCAGTGCCAGCTTCAAAATTGAGCCAGTCGTGCCAAAATTTGCTGCAACAATATTATTGTACGCCAATCAGAAGATGTGTCTTCTCATGTCCCCAGAATAAGAAATGTCAAATAGATCTTAACAACATCACCTTTTGAATTTGATGCTCACCAAACATCAAAATTAAACAAAGTTTTACCCAAATAAGACAAGCTTGTTCTGGAAACTTAAGTAAAATATCACTGTACATGAAAGGAGGATCTAAGCTCAGGAATTGAAATGATCTGGCAGTGTTTAGGCAAACAGCACACTGTCACCATTTTGGCCTGAAGATATCAGTGATTATTTGATCAAAACAAAAGGAAAGGAATGTAGCAGCAACCGTTAGTGACGAGGAACATAAATAAAGACAAATAGTCTAAAAAATAGTGATACATTGTAGGTCTGTTTAGAAATGTGATGAGATGTAGTGACTTACTCTTGCACAGTACTACAAAGTTCATGTACTCACCACTCTTACACCACTTAGACCAGTGATTGGGAAACCAAGACACACGACGGCACACACTGATTCCATCAATGCCACCTAACAGTAAAAAAAACAGGGCATAGTTTACAGAAATGCCAAGTTTAACTATGGTACAGTGTACAACTTACAGTTGACCTGCTTGAATTTTGAACCTCTTTGTAATTGCATACCTGACAGGACACTAAAGCACCAACTGACCAACCCAGCAGAATAATGGGACGATTGGGAAAATGACTCCTCAGCTGAAAAATAAAACAAAGTTGAAAACAATTAGGTTGATATGAAACATCAAACACAGATGAGTTCATATGCACTTTCTTTTCTTTCTACATGTACACCACAATGTACATGTGTAGCCCTGATACTATAAGGAGAGTCCAGTGGCCACCACTCCAGGCACACAAGCATTTGTCATGGCTAGGAATATTGCTAGGAATATTGCCTGTAAAAAGATTTCTGAATGTAACCAATTAGTAATACATATTTTTTTTACCTCCAATACTTTGATCCTAACCGCACCAATAATGTGATCCAGACACTGACTGATAGACACTCCACTGCCTCCATTGCTTGTGTGCATAGTGACAGGAACAACCTTGCCAAGGACAGACAGATGGTTGTGCCAGAAGCGAGCACGTTTGGATGACGTCCCAGAACTGATACTTGTTGTAGGACCACTTGGCACGACCAACAGCAAAGGCGTTCCGGGAAGTTTTCGCTTTAAGACAAAAAAGTGACAACTGAAACTGTGATTTAACTTACCCAGCCCTTCCAAAATGTTTGGTTATAAAAGGCAACAAATCATGACTAGATGGTAGAAAGAACCAGCTTCTCTTGCCTGTTAGGTCACCTGATTTTACATTTCAGCATGAAGTGGCAAATAATTAGAACAAGAATTAGCGATAAAAATTTTGAATGAATTTTCAATGAGTCATCGAAATGTCATTCAAATTATCATTGCTCATTTATTTTTGTTCTTACTGTAATTGTTTGTCAAAAGCCTCCATTATTAGAAGTGGAAATACATGTAATCAAGTTAAGACAGCAATATTGTCAGCTATAGGTTCATATTCATTCCATTCCATTTCGAAATGGCTGCATTCCAGTACAAAATATAAGTAGGTTTTCTAAAGGTGCACATCATTCTGTAAAAACAAATACAAGTAACATGGTAACCCTGCACAAAAAGGGTCTGATACAGTCATCACTAAACAGTGAACAATACAAAAAGAAACAGCTATAAAAACAGTAATAAATTAATAAACCATAAAACAGACATTTTATGACCATTTCCAGCACCCTACATTTCTTCCTGAAAAAAATACATGCACAACGTATGTTATGAGAGCTTTTAAAACCTCTGTGGCATGTTAACCTCAGTAGCAGCAATAAAAGGGTGTTAACTCAGGCAGTACCTGTTTATGTTGTGTGACCAGTCCATGGGCCGGGTCCCAAGGTCTTTTGAGAAGTAAGCTAAGGGCTTCTGAGCTCGCTGCCAGTCCACGACGCTGACTAGAAGGCTGTGTAAGCATTCGATCAACAAGAGTTGGAACCTGCAAGAAAAATAATCAAAATTAAGCTGTTTCAACTATGTTATATGTTCAGACTGATGCAACTAATCTCAGCCTAAATTGCTTTCAGCACATGTACTGCAAAAGGGAGCTTTCTTTATCAAGTATTTAAGACTGAATTACTTTCAATCAGTGATATCACAGCTGCCTGATGGATTATCAGCAACATGAAGCAGCTAGGAGTACAGCATTACTACTTCTTTGCACAGTGAAGTGGAAGAAACAGTGCCCTTATGGCTGCCACCTTGAACTCTAGGTTTAGCAGTCAAGCTGATTCCAGCACTAACTGTGTAACTGCTTTGTGTTCTTGGGCAAAACACTATATTTTCAAAGTACCTCTCTCCAACTAGGCTCCAGTTGTTCAAAGGGCAGAAAATGCTATCCACTGGATAACACCTGGGCCCAGGATTGTAAAATAATGGGTACAGTATTAAGTAATACCATGCCAAAATGCTGGGGTTCAACTTGTGATGGAACAAGAATTTCATTCAAAAGGAATAGTTGCTTCACACTTCATTGTCTGGAAACCAGGATAAACTCTGACATTTACGGGCCACTGGGGCACGGCGGAAAAACCGCTGCTCATGCGCAGTAGATTTCGGTTCGTCTTCCCGCCTTTCCATTTTCAAAATGGTGGACGACGAATCAAAAACGAACATGTCATTGTCATGGCTTTTGGCAACATCTTGCTCGTTCAAGGCAGTTACAAACAACTCGGCTACCTTGGGCAATGATCCGTGCTGATGTTTTGACTGTGATCGAGAGGATCGAAACGGTGTTGTCAGTTTTCTCAGGCGATAAAGACAGCTCTTCCGAAAGGAAACTTTCAGCTTTTCCAAATTCACCCGAGGTACCGTGTTTCCTTTTCTTAAGGTCGTGTCAAGTTCTTTAAGGTTTTGAACCGCAATTTCTTGTAGCTTGTTTAATTTTACGGAACATATAAAATATGACTTTTTTTTCGTGCTGATGAAAATTTTAAAATGCTATTTGTTTATGAACTTTTGTATCGTTGCCTGAAGAAAGAAAAGTAGAGGACGAATTCGTAAGTAGTACACACTAATGCCTAATTTTGTTGTGTGTTTCGCTTGTGTGCTATTCATTCGTGCCTTGTTTTGCCGCTTCAGTGGATGCCATGTACTGATTTGAGCTGAAAACTTGTAGCAAGTTTATAGAGGTTTAATATGGCATTGTAGAAAGTTGTATTGTATATGTAATACAGCTTGAAGGATAAAATAAATTGCTCTTTGTTTATGTCAGCCTGTGTTTGATATTATGGCTTATGCTACTTCTTACTACGATTCTTGTTCCTTGGCTACGCAGCTTTCCCCGCAGCTAGCTGCGGGCTTCGTTTAATATTGCAAACATTTCTCCATTGTGTTAACGAAAAAAGCAATCTGCCAAAAGGGGTTCTCGTGCCACTTTATACTGGCGGAACATTCGTTTATGTGAAATCTTGTAGTTACATCGAAATTCAGTCAGTGTAAAACGCAGACTGTGCACGGCAGACTGCAGAGTAAGGGGGAAATACATACTGCAGACTTTATAACTGAATCGTGTTTTATCGAGAGCTAACCTTAAACAGGCTAACTGGAGAAAACATTCAGGCTAACCCTGGGGCGCATACAGAGCAGGGGTTTCGAGATACGAACTGCCAAAAGGCGGTCCCCTGTGGGGGAACCGGTGGCTTTCATGCCGGAAATTTTTGAAATGTGGTCCTTGAATTGGAAATGGGATTTCTGTTATTCTGGAGCCAAGTTAGCATGTTATGTTTTATTTCTTTTTTTTTAATCTAGGGGGTTCAAACGAACCAGCCAAAGCCCCCTAGATCCTTCCCAGCTAACCCAAGTGATATTCAGTCTAACCCTAGAACTATTTAGGCTAAACTCTCACTTCTTTTGGCTTGAATAAGGTTGGTCTGTTTACTGTTAACACACAGTAACACTTAAAAGGTCTACAGTCTGCATTTTAACACCTGACCTGCAGTCCAAAGTCTGTGTCTTACACTGACCACGTCGGAAAGCATGCCTTTTTGCAAAAAGCACCATTTTCAGAAAACACATGAAAACTGCACCATCCCTCCTCCTCCCCCAATAGTAAGTTTAAGTCTACACTGCAACAAAATTCTACTGTTTCATATTGTGTTCCAGATAAATTCCATACCCTTGCAGACCCTGCCACCAAATTTTGTTTACTCCCTCCCCCAACTTCCAACCATCTTAAGGGGTCACCACCTTATTGTGGAGGGATAGTTTTTGTATCCATGACCCTATGAGCTATGTCAGCTGGAGTCTTGTACTTCTGGTAGGTTGAAGGATAGGGACCAGACAAATTGTGATCACCTGGCTTTCTAGGTTGGGTGTTGGGCTGAGGGCTGATAACCCACTACTGCAGAAATTAAGACTGTAGCAGATATAGAAGATATTCAAATCTCTATCAACATCAGTGAAGCAACAAGGGCTCATATCATAACACATGCATTTGGAGCAAACCCCTTCCTCTGAACACCCCACTGAAAATGCCAGTTCACCTTCATACTTTCCTTTTCAAAATTTTAAGTTTCGAATTCTCTCCGCCCCCCCCCCCCCCCCCCACCCCCAACTCCCAGAATTTCCATTGACCTCCCTTGAGGTGGATATGGTTATCTTCTAGCAACACAATTCACTTTTTGGTAAATTAATCAGATCAGGCAATGATGTCTCAGCAAAATGTTTATCTGATTAAAATGCAACTTAGAGATTTGCAATTCCGAAATAACTAAATGTAAAAACTATTGTTAAGTTAACCTCTCCCATTCTCAAACAAAGAGACCAAACAAGCGTGACTTGAATTGTTTCATTAAAGACACCCCCCAAATATAGAAAACTAAACTGAAATAAAAATAAAATCCAACACAAACACACAAGCAATGAGCATCATTAAAAAACTGGATCATTGGATAATGCAATTTGAGAGTTTTCATTGTTTTAGCCATCAGGGGTTATGAGCCATTATACCATGCTCTACAAATATGGAAAGCGTATGCATGATTTTTTGAGCAGTTTTATTGTTATTTAAGTCTAGTTTTATATATTTTGGGGGCCTTTTTAATAAAACAATCATGCCACTCATGCCTGTTGGATATGAGAAGATTAAAGCCAACTCAGCGCTACGCGCCTTGTTGGCTATCTATTATCTCATATCCAACACGCTCTCGTGGAATAATTGATAATTATTCACTCCCTAACGAGTGAATGATGCGTGATCCAAACAACAAAATGGCCGGCGAAAACTTATGTTCTGCCAGTGTTTCTGAAACGGAAATCCTGAGAATACAAGAAGATACTGTACCAGAAAATACAAAAAAGTCTTCAAAGTTTTGAATTTTCAATATTCATTTCAAGTGAAAATGAAAACTTTGATTGAACAGTGAAATTGTTTTGCAAACAGACTTTTCATTTAGATTGCTGATTTGAACAGTGTTAAAAGATCATTTGGCTAGATTGTGATCAACGAGGATTTTATCGCTGGTTAACTAGACTTGCCATGTGAGAAGATTCTGTAAAGAATTGTGCACATCTTCATGCCGCTTGCATGGACTAGCATCCCATCCAGGGGTGAGTAAAAATACTCCTAGTCGCTCCATGCTACAGAAACCGGAATTAGCTCCGGCCTGATGGGCCACTTGGCTCGCATGCAGACTTTACCTTACCTTACCTCATGCTGCTTGCCTGTTTTCCACGCATGAATTGAGAGGTCAATTAAACAATCTTTTAATGGTTTCCTTTTCATCTGTTGTTGAGATCACTTTGTACATATACTAAAAACTTGTCAATCTCAGTAAATAACAGCCACTATTCACCTCCATTGCAAAGAATAATTGTTAAATATCGCATAGACTTCCACACCAAAATATTATGATCTACAAATTTTTAAGAAGTCAAATCCCAACCAAGTTGTTTACCAAACTATAATTTTTCTGTCTTTAAACATTTTTCTTTATTAATTACTGGGCAATCCTGAAATACTTGTTCCATGCATTTGGCTCCTTAATTATCCCTTTTATTATTCCTTAATCTTTTTATGAAAGGGGACATATCATTTAGTATCCTCTCCAAGGAAGATGGCATTCATTTCATCCATGAAAAAAACTTCAATCTTCAAGTTGATGTACATGGCCGGCCACGTCACACTGTCTCCAGCCAGAGAATCAAGTCAGTGAAAGAGAGGAGGAGAGCTGTGAAAATCTGAGGTCTAACTGTCTAAAAAAAGAGGAAAAATGTAAAATTAAATTAATCTATACTTTGGCTTCATCCTTTGAATACTTATTACATTGTAAGAAGAAATGTCATTAACTTAGTATCTGCACTGTTCATACATTATACAATACTGCGTAGGGCATTGAGGACTACGCAACTTCTTTCAACCTATATTGTGAATACCTCAGTCATTTTGTAACTGGGAAATTTAAATCATGAAGTACAACAAAAGGATTGTTTCTTCTTGAGGTTTCACTCAATAATAAATCACTAAATAAAAATATTTCATTAACCTCATCATCATCAGACTAATTAAACCCAAAAAGGTCTACCTTCAGGTCAAAAAATAATTTTACAAGATAACTTTTCAAACTCTTTCAAAACCACGAAATTAGTCCATTCAATAACAACAAAATAAAAAACTTAGTGTACGTCTCTCATATTAGATTCTTGCACCGCTGCAAGAACTTTTAAATTGTAGACAACACAAGCCAGAGGATATATCCAAACGTAGAAAGAAATGTGTCATCTTGAATAGTACGCTGATATCCGGACTGAACATCAGTTGGCTACGCTTTTAAAACATTCATTGCATGTAAGATCTATATCCTTAAATCTAAAAAAATTAAGCTCATTTACAGTACAGTGTCAACGGTTTTCGTCACTTATTTATATGAACATGGCTGACAAAAAACCTAACGGGTCTCTTCCCAGAGGCAAGTCGAGGTATGACGGGTAATTCAAATGATCGTGAACAAAATATTCAACTTTTAAAATGCAGACTCATCGAGCCAAAAAGTTTCCGAAGCCACACACGAACTAGAAAATGTTGCCACTTGCAAAAATCAACCATTTACGGAAGGAAAGGAAGGAAAACTTGGCTTACCTTTCAACATAGCTTTCCATTATGCTGTGTTCATTGTGTTAAGTCATCTGTACACCAATATCTGCAGCAGAAGAGTATTGTAAATAAACTAAGCAGGTGCTTCGATCTGTTAGGCACAAAATGAACACGACACCAACGGACAAAACAAATCACGACACAAAGAATAACACACAAAGAAAGCGAAAAAACCAGGCTAACATTTGCAACATACTTACTTTTGCTTAATCCGCATTCTCTGTGACAAGTAGAGGTTCTAACTGGGTAAAAATCCACAATATATCTTGCTGTTCGATGCTCCCGCTTGCAAAATGTTCAGACATTTTCGAAACTCGTATGCAGCCGCAAATTGTCAGCGGCGAGCGCTTGAGCATGCTCCAAGACAACAGATTTTTCAGCCAATCAGCGGTTTTTCCGCCGTGCCGGCCACTGGCAGATGTATAGATTATTGACCAAGCCTGAGGTCAAGATGGCTGGATATCAGCTTAAGTTCTTTTTTGCCTGGTAACAAAAACCAAGAAGCAGTAGAGGCCCACAAAAATGCACAAAAGAAGGAAACAGAGGGTAACCGGTTGCGGGCAAGAAAGCACCACCTTCCTGCAAGGGTAGCCAATTACAATACCAGATTTAGTTCATTTTGCCAGGTTGCAGGGCTAGCCAGGATGACAATACAGGTAACCCTCCATTGACAACTTCACTCACACTCAATGTCACGTTCACAACATTCAGCAAACACTAAAAAACACACATAGAGTGTACATGGTACATGTATGCGTTTGCAATGCAGTAAAATATTTGCTCAAGTATTAAGGACAGACTCTCACCTTGGCTCTCAAGTTCTGCAGTACATCAAGATAACAAGCCAAAAGAGGAATACTCAAGCCATCTAATAGAGTACTGTGAAGCCACTTCATTAAGTTTGGATCCTAGGGAAAAGATTACAAGTTTCAAACACTGTACAGTATACATGTAAATTAGGTGCTACTGATTATAAATTTTAAAAAACATGAGAACATTGACGCAAAGTAGGTAAATTAATTTATCCTATTGAGATGTTGGTGGTGACAAAATTTCTGGACAAAATCTTTTAATATAAGGCATTTCCATTGGTCATTAAAGAGCATGGTAGTTTTGTTTTTTATTGCAATGCATCTTACAGCCATTATGTTTTCTCAAAGCTGTATCTTAAACAGTGAGAAGAGTAAAGATCATTCATTCAAGTTACATTTGTAAATAAAGTATTTTACCACCAGCAAAGCCAAGCTTAGGGGTTGATGTTGTTTGCGACTTGCGACCACCAGTCAAAAAATTCATTCCAAAATAAAGCTACATGGGAGCACTTTAAAAACATATGCGGGATTGTATGCTGTTCACTTTTACATAGATAGCATAAATCATCAGATCTTATGTTGGCTCTTTTAAGTTTGTCTTAAGTGTAGATGACATAGTGGTTTATCTTGAATTGTTCAAAACATTTTTAACTCTGTATTTTTGGTAATTGAGAAAGGCCAGTTATATAATTTTTGGATTTCAGAAGGCTCCACTCCCTCGCTAATGATTTGGTTTTCATTGGTGGGTGGTTGGAATTTGTTCTCGACAATAATTTTGTGCAGCGCAGCATTGGAAAGATTTTGTTCATTTTCGTACCAGTTCTGTTTCTGTGTTTGCCTGTCTGTCAGTGGGCAAAATTGTCCATTTATTTTTAATTGCGCTGAGAAGACCATAGTATGCAGTGAAACTAGATTTACTTACTTATAAATTCATTTATAAATTTCCATAAACTATTAAGTAACCAAGCTAACCTGAACTCAAGTTTACATATTAATATTGTTTTTAAACCATCTTTCTGTATGGACATTACATTTCAATCAACTCATTGTAAATTCAGTCCACTTAGCAGAGATTTTTAACAATAAAAATTACCAATTGAAAATAAAATTTTTATTACTGTCTGCATTAATCTAATAGAGGTTTCTGCTGAGCAGGGTATAATTTCAAAGGTAACTATTCATGTCAGTGGTGAACTTTACAGTGTATTAAAAGTATTGTGCAAACATATTAATTTGTATGTAGAAATAACTAAGGCATTCATGCATTTTATTATATGGCTTGTGTTTGTGGCCGATATAAAACACGCTCTGATTGGCTAATTCTAGGACATTATTCTCCCATAATGCCCATAGGCCAGCCGATCACAGGCCTGTAAAAGCAAAGCAAAAAGCCAATAATAAACAATTTATTAACCATGGACATTCAGTCTATCGCTCAGTCAATAAGGTAAGGTCTCAGTTCGAGATTTCCCCATAAAGACCTCACTCGCAGTTAATAAGCAGTTTGTTATCAAAATTAATTACAAAATAAATGTTTCACTCATCAGTACAAAAGGTTTTTAAAAAGCAACACATTTTTTATTTTGATGGTTGGCTTCAAAACAAAATGTACCATGTGTAGCAGGTGCATTAAACATTTCAGTGCATGATATTCAATACAAATCTAAACTCACCCATTCTGTCTCACTCAGAATTTGTCTTGTTCTTTTGGTTGCCTTGTCTGTAGTTATTCGTCTCATCACTGGCTCATTTGGAAGCTGTGGAAGAAAAGTATGAGGCTACAGTGTAGACTGGCATTTTCAGGAGGGAGAAGGTCACAGCAAAAATCTGTGCTCTAGTTTAAGCACCCAGGTGCCAAAGGCAACTAACTTTTGCCTTTAGACTACTGGAAAAACTTATTCTTTTCACATCAGCATAAGTGCTGGGCACCCAGGATCTCATGGTTAGGAGCCTTCAGGCTCCTTTTAATTTTCTTGGACCACAGCCTTGTCTGTGGGGAAGGTATGGATATGTTCTGGTACAACACAATAAAATGGTTATGTTTTGGACCCTAGAAACTGACAGCAGCCTTCCCTCTCAGCCTTATGCCGAACATAAAATTTACGCGAGTAACCATCATTCCATAGACCCTTGAAAGAAACACTCACTAGTGTTCTGATAGGTCATAGCTCAGCCAACCAGATAGCAGCATTAGGGTACCTAGCAGAATTTTACTAATGACAGTCAGTGAAAAATCTTACCCCTTCATAAGTCAACCTTGCTAGCCGCAAATTGGAGAGAACTTTTGTAACTTTGTCAAACGAGACACTCTGCTTGGTTCCCCAGCCATTCCTGTTACGAGATCAAATGACATCTTGAAAATTATTGCTGATTTAATGGCAATTCATTTAGATGACTACTGAACATTTAAATGTAATAGTTCTAAGTGTAATGCAGTTGCCGATGAGTTAGCATCGGAGCTGTCTACAAATAATGACTTCTCCCTAGTGACTACTAGTTACTTTAGAACTTGATACAAATACATACATGAATTGGACTTCCTGATAACTGTTCTATCCACATTAATTAGGTTTCGAGTATATTTTTGCACAAAAACTAAAAATGTTTTAATATTTATATTTATAAATGAGAAAATAGAGATGTTGTTGTTATTGTTGTCAGTTAGTACCACGGATTTAAGATATTCTATACGTCTACAAGTAAGTCACTGGCAAGCGAATGCACATGTAGGTATCTGTCACGAAGCAATCCACTAGTATTTCTCATAATTTTTTTCATCCTCAATTCAGCGATCTGCTTCAAGAATTCACTTTAATAAGAAAACCCTGCTGATTCCTTTAGTTATTCCTAGCGACTGTGGGGTTGAGAATGGAAATGACAATTTTCAAAAGCACCTTCTATTTTGTTGATCGAATTAGTCTTGTCAAAAGCTGTCAACCATTTAACACGTGCATATTTTATGAAAAATTAACCACACAACATACCTCGAAATTTGTTCTTCCCATGTGTCTGGAGTCTTTTTACTAGACACAGTACTCACATACTTCTCGCATTCAGCCATCACTGCTTTAGCTTTGGCCGTATCGTACATAATATTCGTAGAACACGAGGAGGCGACCGGTTCACAAACATCGATTTCCTCATCATCGGATATCGAGGGCAAGTTTTCTACGTCTTCTCTGGGCAGAAACAACGTTTTCACTGGACGCACTTTAGAAGCATCTGGATGTGCAGACCACGGTTTGGCGTAAGAGTGATCGAGGAGAATAACCTCGGCAAGAGAATGGATATCTCGAATAACTCCTCTTTCGTTGTAATGCGAAAAGGACGACATCTTGTTTCGCATGTGACCGGCTCTGCGAATGCAAGAATTGTGGGTAAATTTTGGGCGACAAGTCTGATCTTTCATAGCCACCTACACGACGTAGGATACCAACAGCGTTGAAGGCCCTCCGGCCTGAAGGACAGTGCCATGCCTACTACCGGTTTTCGTCAAATGAAAAAAGTAGATATTAGCAGGGACTATTGGAATCCACAAAGAAAACTAGGGGTAGCCAGGCATTTTTTCGAGATAATTAACCTCGAATAAAAATGCTGACATCAGCATTTTTCGGTAAAAGAAGGAAAAGATATTTCTTCGCAGATTTCCTTAGAAGTCGGCCTTCACACACAGGAAAGCAAACATACTTATAAAGATCCTTTAACTACATAATAAATGGTAACATAAAAATCAATTTTGGTGCGTTTTTAATATAAACAAAATCGTCGCAACAGCGCTTTTAGCGTCCCTAACAGCTCTCCTCTGGTTTAGCCAAAATACAGCCTAAATAGCTTTTCCGCACGTCTAGAAACTAATCACGTGTTAAATAGGCTTGCCACTTGTTTTTATTGTTTGTTTGTTTTATTGTTTTACTTGTACATTGTTTGTCCGGCCGAGGCTGAATATTCTTATTTTAAGCGAGTCAGCGAGCCATGCGAGTTGGTTTCGCTTACCTCAATAAAAGTTTTCTGGTCACTTCAAAAAGCTTCGGATTGTCGTCTTTCAGGAGCTCTCAAAATGTCTTAAATTCGCTTCGGGGGCCGACCGTGGGGGGACCACTACAGCTCAGTTGGAGCATTTTGTAAAGCCCGGTTTCACTTGCGATGGAAGCATAAGTATAAGTATCAACTACTCATTTTGCTGTTCATTTACAGAATATATCCATTCATTTGAGTCCAAATTTGTTTCATTATGGTCAACATACTCTCATTAACACCATTATGACCTTCATTTGCGCGTAAGGAAGGTTCAAGAATAACATTTGCATATGTATTAGCATTCAAAATCATCAAAAGATAAACAATACCTTCCTTTGACATTCATTGGCTGTAAATGTATTTTCATTTTAGTCGAAATAAAATTCGTTGTCACGAAACAACAATCATTTACACTTTTGAACATTCCTTTTCCAGCAAAAGACTTTCAGTAACAGAATTTGCATGAGCACTCACAATCAATTGCATTATTGCACAACCATATTCATGAAGATGACAATCTTAAGTGCGGTAAACTTTGACAATGTTATGACGAAATTTCTCATCAATAATAGGACAGACGCATAAAAAACTGATGTCAATTTGTTTTTTACAATAACAAGACCCCAAACTGGTCAAATGCCGGGAATAAATCAGGGGAAAAGACGCGTAAACTTACTGTCAACAAAGATATGTGAATTTTATTCAAAATGACGCGAACGTTGTCAATAGCTTTTCTCGCTTTTTGATTGGCTACTTAAAAAAGTCCATAAAATCTCATTGGTTAAAAAGTTGACAGTATGACAGCTGAAATTTGAACTTGAAAGCTTGCATAAATTAAAATTTTAATCCGTCTGTACTCTTATTGATGATAAAAATGAGCCAATCAGCGCGCGAGAAATCAGACAGTTATTGTAAAAATATATATTGCCGTACACCGTACACACTGAGATCGGTTTTATAATGCCTATATTGTTATTTTGATCCGTATAATTTTTGTCTGGTACGAATATTTGCGAATTTAATTATCATCTTGTCATAAATGGCGCCCCCAGACACGGCCAGACATAAGCATAAGAATGAAAATATGCCTATGCTTAGGCTAGGCTTATGTCGCTGTTGTGTCCAGGGGGGACATGGCTGGCACACGCCTAACTATAAGTGACAGACTTTCAGACAATCAGCGAGCACTTTATGCTTAGGCCAACCATGTCCCCACTTAATAGCGTAAGCATAAAAAGACTTATGCTTATGTCGCAGCTCATTCTTATGCTTATGCTTATGCTTGCGTCGCAAGTGAGGTCAAATACTGACGTTCAATGATTGGCTAATTAGGTCAAATTCTTTAATACCAAATTTGGCACACAATGTACACAGTGTGTTTTTAAGCCATACTTAGTGTCTTCCAAGCGTGTAGTCGCCTAGTACGCGAGTTAAGCGGATATCAGATTTTGGATGTATTTGCAATTTTCATCCCACAACATGGCATGGCCAGTGTTTGCCACGATTAACAACTGTGTTAGCCTCCAAAATGCCTTTTTTCTGTTTCTTCTGCTGCTAATGTTCCATTACCTGATGGTGGTCGACGAGTTCAGAAATATGCCGCCGGGTCCGCACCTGACAGCTCTCCCTGTTTTAGGGAACGTACTTTCCCTCAACGCTAGGGCAGAGCACCATTATTCATTAAGTTTCTAACAGTCAATCTTACTTTCCACGCTAGTTTTGGGAAGATGTATTGTGAGCAGAGCCAATCCTTGGTCAGTAACAAAGACTTAGCAAGAGCCCTGATGTTCACCATAATCAACAACATTGCTATAATTGCAAAAACATGTGCTGCCAGTCATGTAAGTGCTTCTACTTGGAAATTACGCTTCCCAGCTGTGTACACATTCTGTGTTATGCATGCAGCAGGCTATAAAGCTGTAGATCTTTGCACGCATTGCAGGCCTATGGTACAAGGTGGTATTATTATAGGTACACAGCATGAACAGAGAGCAGGTATGCACTGCATGCAGAGGGCTTTGTAGCTGTAGTCTTTTGCATGCAATGCAGGCCTATGGTGCAAGGCAATAGTGTTATAGGTAAGCAGTGTGTACAGAGGGCTATGAAGCTGTATTCCTTCGCACGCAACGCAGTCCCATCGTACTAGGAAATCGTGTTGTAGGTATGTAAAGTGTGCAAAGGACTGAAGTCTTTTGCACACATTGCGGGCCTATGGAACTTGAACGCAGAGCATGAGAGTTTTCAGTAATGGCTCTTTGATGGAATTGCGTGCTGTGGTTGGCTAATTCTAGGGCATTATTCTCCCATAATAACCACGGGCCAATTACGGGCCTGCAAAAGCAAAACGAAAAGCCATATAATAAACAACTAATTAACCTCAAATGTTTGATCTGAACAGGAAAATCTCAAACCTCGGCCTTGCCATATTGACTGATCGATCGGTTTGAGATTTCCCTGTAAAGACCTCACTCTTGGTTAATAAGTAGTTAAAATTGCTGACATAGCTCTCTTGATGATATCATGTAAAATGCTTATTATGGGTGATTGCAGCAGAGTCTGAAACAAGAACAGAGGTATTGTTGAAAGATCAACAATGATTGTCATAAATTATTTTCTGCATTACCATCTATTGCAGAAAACAAGTTGCATGCTATTTGCTCGGAGCTTCCTTTGTGGGAATACTTTAGCTACAAAGCTGCTTGCTTCTACTATGGATTTTGTGTTAAGAGGTACCCAGAAAGTGCTGTTTCTTAAACACGAGGTATGTGTAAAAACATTGTCCTTACCTTTAGCACGCAAAAGAGAGGGTTAGTGGAACTGAATGCAAATTGTGATACAGGAGCATGAAACATGAACGTATTCTCTGTATCTTCAGTTGATCAGGGTTGTTCATAAAAATTTTTTTTAAAGTAGGCGGCTTCAGTGTTGGAGCAGGTGGCTGTTTGTCATCTTTTTGGAAGAACTACAGGAATAGTCCAGCAGAGAACTGGCCAAGATCATGAAGTAAACAGTTATCTTTGTCACCTGTCAGCTTCTTTTGACAACCGTGGTTGATGATACCATTTACACTGAGTTACTAGCTTGGAATGAAGGAGTCTCTTAAGATATATGGTAAATTTGACCCAGGAAAATAGCCTTTAATCTCTACTGAAGTCAAGTGTTTCGTAAATTGAAGAGAACTGTTCTTCAATAGAACAAAACTAAGAAAAATTTTAGCTGTTGTAAGTTGAAAACTGGCTGGGCAAGGATCTACCCAAATGCAACAACTGACACATTTTAGAACAGCTGAAAACTTATTGCTGCATTGTAAGTAAATTTGTTGCCCTTTTTATTTCTTGCAGGGTTATCTTGGCGCATGTGGTGCTTTACTTAAATTAATGAAGAGCATGGAGGCAGACAAAGATCTTGTAAACTGTGGCTCAATAAATAGGTCATAAACCCCTTTGTTATAGACACACATTCCCTTTAGTTACTAGTGCCCTCAAAGAACATTGCTTCAAACACAAATAGCAAGTAAATGAGTCTACATGTAAAGCAGACATCAAAGCGTTTAATCAGATAGGTAGTGTTAGGGATTTTTTCTCTTAATGTTTATTCACGTGTGCAGTGTGCAGTGTGCAGTGTGATGCTTGCTTTTTTTTCCTTACAGTTTTTTGTTCTTTCGTAAATTCAGATTGTATTAGGTCAAGTCAATACAGCAAACCAAGAAAATGCTATTTTACAATTATAACATAATCATTTTTATGTAACATGTACATTATTCATTAGACTTTAGTAATAGCATTCAAAAACACATTCAGCTGTACATATTACAAATAAGTCAACTGTAAGTTACATGTACAGGTTTCCTTGCATTATACTTAACATGTAAAACATAAATACATTGTCTAGTTTTGTTATTAAAGTTCATCTTTTTTATTCACAAAGGTGCTCTTGTTTAAAACACTCTGAACTTGCTAAACTCTAATAGATTGAATTTACATATTTTTAAATATTAGTTGTGAATAAAAACTGTAAACATGTCACAAATACTAAACATTCTCACACTTACGAATCCAATTCATCATAGATACAAAACTCCCGACAATATTAAGAATCCTGCACCCCCCCCCCCCCATCTCCCCAAATATAAGGAAAAAAAATGGCATGTCAAATAGTTTGTAAAAGTTTCTATTAAATTTTGATGACTGATATTATTACCCCAGAAACAGCGTACAGGAGAAATAATTTACAGGTAACACTGTGTATCAAGCTGATACATACAGCTCAGTAGTGCTTTGACATGTTTTCATTTATGTCTTCCATAAACTGATTGAGATCCTGCTGACAGCCGCATTCAATTTAATTCCACTTTGCCATTATTTGGCAACAAACATTAGGTGACTGTATTTAGTCCAATATTTATTTTGTCTCACTGATTACATGTACATAATCAACTTTATGGATAGAAACAATGGAAATATTTACTGCAGGAGTCTGGGAGGTTTGCACTGTCTGAGTCACATTTTGATGTAACAATGCAAATAATCAAGTTGGTCCACTTGAAGTGCCAGTTCATGTAAGAATTTGAAAATATAGTTTAGTTTTGAATTTACTTTAGGAATTAATTATTATATTTAAGTAATTACTTGGGGAATGATTTCTTTACATCACCAATGAAGAGATTTTGGACTTCCTGGGAAAAATCCTCCTTTTGAAACACTGAAGGGTTCAAATGTGTAATCCAGTGGCAGTTCTGGGACAAAGACAAAAACAATGTGTATTTAATTAACAAATACAGTGGAACCCGTTAATGTGGACACCAAAGGGACATGATAAAGTGTCCGGATTATCTGGGTGTCCATATTAAGCAGGCTAATTTAAGAGAAAATATATTACCTTTTTAGTTGTCGGGACAAAGAAAACTGTCTGTTAGAAGCAGGTGTCTGTACTAAGCGGGTGTCCGTAGAGTGGGGTTTCGCTGTAATTCATTTTGTGGCAATTATTTCTAACTACTTATTAACTGGGAGCGAGGACTTTACAGGAAAATCTAAGACCGAGACCTTGCCGTATTGACTGAGCGACAGCAAGGTCAATACAGCAAGGCCCGAGGTTTGAGATTCTCCCATAGAGACTGAATGTTCGAGGTTAATAAGTTGTTTATTATATGCTTTTTGCTTTGTTTTTTGCAAGCCTGTAATTGGCCTGTGGGCATTATGGGAGAACAATGCCCTAGAATTAGCCAGTCACAGTGTACGTTATATCGGCCACAAACACAAGCCATATAATACATGTAGAGGATATCACATGCCCATGTGTGGATATGAATTTTATCTTCAAGTGCTCAACTTGATATCTCACAAGGGAGTGCAGCGAACGGGTGAGATAGTGTTGAACATGAGAAAAAACAAGCAGGCATGTAATATTCTGTTTACTAAATAAACATACTAATGACAATGTTTTTGATGATTTTCTGAAGATTTCCGACCACTTTCTGAAGATTTCCGAAGATTTTCCAAAATTGTTCCGAAGGCCTGATGAACATTTTCAAACATTTTCCGAAGATTAATTACTGAAGATTGCTGAAGACGACCAAAGAAGATCCGAAGATGTTTTGATCATACATCAACAAATTTAAGTGTAGTTAACGGGACAAAGGAAAAATGTCATCAAAAAGGAATAATATCTTCACAGTGTGAAAGATAAAAATAGTATCTTCACTGTGTGCGATGAAGATATGACTTTTAGTAAAAGGAAAAATCCTGGTATTTCACTGATGTTTATATAATAATAGAGTTTAAAGGATGCCTTATTTGTGGTATGCTCCCTGAAGTGATTTCAATCGGCTGAACAAGTGGAATGTCTACCTAATTTTGAGTAGACCTTGAATAATTTCAGTCTTGTGTGCACTGACGTGCCAAATGCTATATTCATGGCCAGGTGTCCTGATCTTTCTTTATCTGGACTACACATAACTATTTCATTGCAATTACAGATTAGCAGGTTATAATTCCAAATTGTCATCAACCATAGTAGGTGTGGAAGTCAATTAGGGTACAGGAAGAAAGACCTATTGCGGCTGTATGCATGCATGTCACCTCCTTCCCATATGTAACTCAACACAAGCTAGTACATGTAATGTAGAAAAATAAGTAAGAACATGTGTTGCAGCACTCAAACAAGTCAGAATTATTTACTTTAAAAATAGTTGATTTCCTCTTAGATTTTATTTGTCTTAAATGTGATAGTAGTTTTTTAAAAGACCATTTTCACTAGTGGATTGTTCCAGGGGTTTCATTAATGTTTTTAGCAGGTGGGCAACTGGTTTTCACATGCAGGCAAACCTTTTTGAACTGAACTTTTTTGTTATATATATGAAAAGACTTTCCTCTTGATGGTCAAACCAGGGGGCAAGATCATGCTCATAGTTGGTCAATTTGCCTGGTGCCCAGCCCTTAATTAAACCCCTGTTGTTTTAATGCACAGGAATCAGCTTACCGGTGATAAAATCTATCCGTGGAATTGCCAAAGTGCTATATTTCTGTATCAGGTCTCCCCAGTACGTGTTCATTTCTCTTCTCACAGTTTTCTTTTCACAGGTATGATTTCCTTCCACTGTGTATGTGTTATTAATGACTCCATTTTGATTAGCTTTATGATCATGAACAAAAAATGAGCCCCATTGATTTGATAACAGAACTTCTTCCTTGCTTGTTTCAATCTCTATGTCCTAGAAATGGAAAGAAGTAACACCAGATTGAGGGACACTTAATTCTGTAACACAGCAGCAAAAAGTGAAAAATATTTAAACAACTGGTGTAATTATGCCCCAGTGCTAATTTGCTTACGCAAAGAGGAAGAACAGATTACAGTAATTTGACATCTTTATTCTAATAAAACTTAGGTCCAATGGTCTCAATGGCTGACAGCAGAAGTCATTAAAACTCCACTTAGGTCATGCTTGGGAGGTCAGGTGGCCTCATGGTTATTACGCTTGTCTCCGGGATCGAGCAGTCCAGGTTCAAGCTCTGGCCAGGGGCATTGCTTTGTGTTCTTGGGCAAGACACTTTACTCTCACAGTGCCTCTCTCCACCCAGGCGTATAAATGGGTACCGGCAAACTTAATGGTGGGGGTAACCCTGCGATGGAATAGTTTTCAATCCTGTGGGGAGTAGAAATACCGGTACTCCTAGTCACTTCATGCTACAGAAACCGGATAAGCTCCTGCCTGGCTCGTATGCAGACTTAACATACCTAGGCCATGCTTACAGTGAAAATGTTAAAAGAAACAGTCAGGTTTTTTGCACCAGCACAAAATCTGTCTTAAACAATATATGTGAATGCACTATGGTACCAGCCTGGCACACAAATGCATTTTTAAAAGTATCCGTTTTCATCTCAACCAAAACAAAGCAAAATGTTTTCACCAACTTGTCATTTTGTTTTCACCTGTCCACACTGATGTGTTTTCATTCAAAAATACATACTTTCTGAATGCGTTTTCTGAAACTGTTTTCAAAAGTTTCCATTTCCATCATCAGTTATGGACTACTGATGGTGCGTAATATATATGCTCACACTCTATGGCTCAATTATCTGATACTCCATGTTGTCACAGTCTTGAAGTTAGCAGCTTTATTGTCAGAGCAGGTGGCTGATTTTTCCATTTCTTTCTATTGGCCAGCAGAGCAAATTGGCTGAGATCATGAAGAAGTCAGTAATTTCTGCCAGCAGCTGTACATGTATACCAGCATAAAATACAACAAATTTCGCTTGTTTTGGACTTTTCATTTTGAACAGATTTTTAAGCCAGGTCAATGACATTGCTTTTAAACTGACTCTACAGACCCTGTTTCATAATACACAAACTCCTAAGTTAGAAGGCAACCACAAAAACTCTTTCCAGTGCGAAGAACTGATGAATTTCAGAAACAGTATTTAATTTACAGGCTTGTTTAGAAGCACAGTAATGCTGTTAGTGTTCTTAAAATTGCATAGGAATACAATTGGTACAGAGTGATCATTAGTAAATTTAGATTACATCCATGAATGACATAATTTACAAGGCAGGATCTACTCAACTTACATGCATCACAAGTCTTGCTTTCTTTGATCTGGGACCATCTTCAACTGAGCACTGATTAAAAAACAGAACATACCTTACCTTTAAACAAAGGAAAAATTCACATTTCGCAATAAGTACAGGACAGGCACTTTTTCGCCAATCTGAGATCTGTATGTTTTTAGAAAATAGCTCAAAGAAAATATGTGCGCCGACTGGTTTAAAATCGTGTTTCTGTCAAACAATTAGATTATAAGCTTGAGACTTCTATTGCGTGATAGTTGATGAGGGTGCAGCTAGCCCGAGTCAACTATCTTGCACAGAAATCGAGAGCGAATAATCTAATTGTTTTAGCTAATAAATCTACTTGTTGTTCAAGACTTTATCTAAATCCTCATCATGGCCACTTTGAAAATGCCAAGAAACGGCCATCATTTTGTTAACAAGAGCACACTGCTACTACTCACTATCTATCACAGAATAGATAGTGAGTAGCATAGCCAATCAGAGAACAGTATTTGTGATAGAACGCTAGTAGATTTATATTAAAACTCGATAGAAACACAGAACTAGCATGATCTTTTGACGTAATGATACTGCAAACAAAGACAATTTACATTTTTATGATCAAAGTAACCAAGTTGTTAATTTTTTTCATCGCAGAAGTTTGTAAAAGAAATAAGAAAACATGTTCTCCGTGTTTCTATCAAGTTCTGGAAGCACTTGTGGAAGTTTGGGAGAACTTGAAAAAGCTGTGGAAACACTCACCTGTTGGCTCATGTTCCCACAGCAGATCTCATTCTCCCAAACTTCCCCACTTGTTTCTATTAATATAAGAGAATTAGATTATGAGCTTGAGATTTCTATCTTGCGATAGTTGACAAGGGCACAGCCCAAGTCAACTATCATGCTAGAAATTGAAAGCGAGTCTAATTGTTTTAGTAGAAATCCACTAGCTGTTCAAAACTTATTTAAATCCTCTTCACACATACTTCAAAAACACAAAGAATTGACCATCATTTTGATAACAAGCGCACACTGCTAGGCTATTCACTATCTCAACAGAATGAAAGAGTCGGTAGCATAGCCAATCAGTGAGTGGTATTCGTGACTGAATGCTAGTAGATTTATATGAAAATGTGATAGAAACAAAGTACATATTTTCTATATCTTAAATGTATACTTAAGATACAATGACAGAAGTGACAGCGCATGCCTTCAATCATGTCATCCTTTAAGAACTTGCTCCTGAGCAAATAGTCTAGGGCATTCAACACATAATGAATGCAGAGGAAACAATATGTGCCAGGAACTTTGTAACTACAGCTCTTTGCACGCATTGCAGGCCTGTGTAACTATCCAAAAAAATATATATATATGCATTCTACGACTAGGCAAGCAATATTTGCAAAGGGAACAGTGCATGCAGCTGGCCGTGTGGCTGAATCCCTTTGCAGGCCTACGAAAATAGGAAAATTATCTATTTTCTGTTACTCTTGACTAGAAACTAAGCAATGCAGTATCTGTGGCAATTAAGGTACCGATAACAACACAATACCTCATTTTCACAAGTGACCATTCCTTCAGACTCCATCTCCTCTAGCACTGTAATAACATGCCAGTCACCAAACACTGCCGATGGATACAGGTCTGACCTGATGCTATCTCCAAAGAACAAAACCTAAGAATTTGCAAGGAATATCAACTGACTGAAAAACAAATGCACACATGTAGGTTAATTCTTTTGGGCAGGGAAGGGAAGGCGACTTTAATTTGCTTCTACACACTGATGCCAACACTCAAAGTGGGTGGCTAATTTAATGATCTCGTTCAAAAGAATCAGTGAAATAGCCCAGCATAGTGGCCTAATAAGATTGTGTAGGAGCCAGCAACTGGCTACTTCTGACAAGCCTGCAACCAGTAAAAGGACTGCCATACTCAATACCTTTGGATTATCCTGATTTGTCTGCTTTTGGAGAAATGAGGTGAAATCCCTGTGATTTCCTCTGCTATAAGTTGTATTTTCTTTAAGCTCCTGAACAGTGCAGACCTCCTTTTCACCATCTGTAGAAGAGAAATTTAAAGAGATAACTTTAACCAAAAGACAGGTGGGATGCTTTTAAACAACAAAGCTGAGCACAACATACAGAGATCTTGGAAAGGTAAAAAAGCCATATGATAGACTGTGCAAAATCCTGGGGCGCACTTCTCAACTCTAGGATTTTGCGCAGCCATTTTTTCCTCAAGGTTATATATGGTCATGCACAATGGACTAAGTAAAAGAGGGACTACTTGAAGTCTAGGCACATGAAGGTATATCCTACCAAGTAGGTGAAACTTTGGGAGATCAGGCTCGTCTGACTTGAAAAAGCCTGTAAATTAAAAGGTTACAATATTACACAACATGTAAAACAGATACTAAATAAATTATAATTATTATCATAATTATCCTGTTTGATCCCTTATCAGTTTACAGTCAAAGCTTATAACTTATACAATGTTCAGTCAGGGTGAAAAGGGGGCTACTGACAGCTGTAGGCTACAAATGGAAGTTAACAGGGTTACCACTCATTAGAACCCAAAAATTCCCTCTCACCTGACTTTTCACTGACCTCAAAACAATTTTCACTGACCTTGCATTAGGTGAATTACCAAATAAGCCAAATCCACTTTTGCATGTAGCTTCAGCTTCTTTTGCAGACCACCAATAGTGATAGTCTTCTCTCCATTTTCGATCTCTTTACATTTTTCACAGGATTTTGAATGGATGGCATTTGACTTGACCAACAAATCCATTTTGTTTTATGTCTCAGCCAATGTTGCAAGTGCATCTGCTTTAAATTCCCTAACTTTTCACTGACTTTGACAATCTGAACTAAGATTTTCCCTGACTTTTCCCCGACCTTGAAATTTGTTTTTTTATACCTGACTTTTTCCTGACTGTGGCAACCCTGAGTTAAGATTTTGATACAACTGTGTGCACCAGTTATTTAATTACAGTCAAACCTCTGGTTGCGACCACCTCTTGTAAGCGACCACCTCTCCTCAGCGACCAGTTGAATCTCCTCAGAGATAAGTCAAATCACTGTATTTGGAACCTCTTGTAAGCGGCCACATCTCGTAAGTGACTGTGACTACTTTTAGAGCTGAAACTTTGAAATTTTCTTTTGTTTTTAACCTCCAGTAAGCGACCACTTGACAGATAATATAGTGTAAATTAAATAATAAGGTGTTGTAATATTATGGCATTCCTTGGTATTACAAGAGACAGAAATTTCTCAATGGGAAGTACAGAATTTTTCTCGAAATTGACTTGTAAGCGACCACCTCCCTTGGACGACCACCGAGGCTTGACATTTTGGGTCGTCGCTTACAGGAGGTTCGACCGTAATTAAATCATCTTCCTGATACCCTGCAAATAAACTCAGTTTCGTACATCACAGGCAGATCCAGAAAATGTATCAACCTCAATTAACCAGTCAGAAGAGATTATTAGCTCTTATTTACAAACCTGGTTTTCCAGCCATGCACATAATAATATCAAACATTCCTGACCAGTCTTTTCTGAAACAAATTTAACAACTTTATCAAGGTTTCTGTAAGTAATAGAGCACAACAGCTTACAGCCTACACATACTTTATATGAATTTCTAAGAACAACTTTTATTGTTAACTCTCTAGTCAGCATGTGTAGTGGGTACCAGAAAAAGGCAATTGGACAGAAATGCTGAGGGTAGCATGCAATGTACTTATTATAGAATATTTGTTGTTATCCAAAAGGAATTTCGCTGACTTGAGCTATCTGTTGACAATGTGACACAGGGTAATTTAAGGCTGTAAGTTTTGATTTTGAGCATACCTGTATTCATAAAAGTGAACCTCAATAACCCATGATACCACTCAATGCCAAAGATAATTTAAACTGGCTTCTCACCAAACATAGATACTGTACCCATTAATGAAAAATTGGCCAGTCACACTTTGCCACAAAATTCACAATACACACTACTATATATATGGCAAGCTCTACAAGGAGGCAAGATAAACCAAATCTTGCCCGCTCGGGATTACCCACTATTTCCTGCACAAAAATGGTGTTCTTTTTGCCAAATTAAAAAATCTTTCTTGACCAAGTTTGTTTGATCAACTAATGGCTGGAAATGGGCCTCACTCTTTTTTACATATTCAAAATTGGACCTTGAAGGAATCTCAATGCATAAACATTCAAAAAAGAACAGGCCTAATATCTGGCTGTCATAACCTCACATATTGTCTGTTGTCTAAAAAATATTACAAGTAGCTCCAAGGTTCCTAACCATGAAATCCTGGGTGCCCAGCACTTATGCTTTATGAAAAAAGTAAGTTTTCAAGTCATCCAAAGGCAAAAGTTAGCAATTGTCTGTGGCAACCAAGTGCCTCTAGAGCACAGCTTGATCTGGATCAAAAACCAATATTTCATTATTACATGTATTACTAAAACAATTCAAAATTAGCTCATAAAATATAGTCAATACCAGTTTCAATTAAGTTATATAAATTATATAAGAATCACAAGGACAATCTCACCCGACTGCATAATTCATGAGAAGATTTGTGTAGTCAATAAATGAATTGGTGAGAAGAAACACTTTCTGTTTTCCTCCTTTTAAAGATTTTATCCACTCAATGATTTTCTTGCTACATGGTTTTACAAACTTGGATGTATTTTTTACCACATTGGAAAAGTAATATCCCTGTTGGGCTAGAAGGAGAGAAAGATTTATAAAAATAAACATCAAATAGAAATTGTCATCAATCAAATCACAAATTCTAATACCCAAAACACGACACATACAGTGTACTATAACCTGTGTTTTCACACACTAGTTTATGCACGTGTCTTTTAATTCCTTTTGAATCCAATACTTAGGTCTTTCATTGCATAATGTGCATTGTCTTCTTGGCAAATGATATTCTAGCCAGTAACCATTGCTGGTGCAAAGGGAAATTCTGAACACGAGCACACAAAGAGAGTGTTTTCTTTTGTGAGTTAACGCCCAAGTCACTAGTGGAGGGAAGGTGCCTATGAAGCCCAGGGGCTGCAACTGCAGTCACATCCCCAAGGCGCTAGAACACCCGACTGGCCTGCCCAACCTGCAACCAAGCCACGAGTCCCCCATGCCAAGCCCCCTACAGGCACCCGTCACACTCAAGCCAGATGGCATTGGTGGAAAAAAAAAGCTAAAAAGAGGGGGGGATAGGGAGGGAATGCCGAGAACCACTAAACTATAATTCAATCCACAACGCCACACTAACAGAGTGATGAACACACTGCGAGCACATGGGACAACAACACATGTACTAACCAAAAATACCGCTGGACAATGTCAGCCCCAGGGCTCTCACGACCATATGACTGTTGCAAACGCTACAAAATGCACCAAACGCTAAAACAAATGCTAATGGATGGCCAAGGCACTAACAAACGCCTACAAAAACACTACTGACCAGACTCACTCCTGGTCATAAATTATGTTAAATTTCATTGAACTATATCAAATGTTACAGAACGCACCAAACGCTAACCAAACGCTCACAGACAGCCAAAACGCTACTGACCAGACTAGCTCCTAGTCGTTAACTATGTTAAATTTCATTTAACTATATTACACACGCACTCTGGTTAATATTTTTTTTCAAAGTTCAATATTGACCTACATGTACTCAGGAAATTGCTATTATGATAATCCACCGTGGGAAAAAAGATGGCAGCTGTACATTTTACCACAATGCCTTGCCAACCTAACACAGACTAGAAGGCACAAAGAGAGCCAAATTTTTACAATATTTGTCCCTGTACTAAAGACATTGAGTAGCCTAGGTTTGAAGATTTTATAATGTTTCTGTACATTTTTATGAACGTTGTTACGGTTTTCATGCGCTAAGGACTATGGATAAATGTACCATTCGCCATCTTTTTTCCTACGGAGGATTACAATTCACTGATGGATTGAAAGAGCCAGGTAACTTAATAATAACTGTTATCAAAGTAGTACAAGTGTTACTATTATTAAATTCTGGAAACAAATGCAGAAATCAATATTGTAAACAAGTCAATGTACTAATACAACAAAATAACTTACCACCAAAGGAAGATGGATTAAAGATTTGTCTTAGTGTTAAAATTATATCAGGCCAAAAGTTATATTCCTCTGGCTTTCCACTCTGGCAAAGGAATTGAAGATTACAACAAAATCATATAATTAAACTTCTTCACAAGTATTTTTAAATACTTTTTACATTAAAATATATTACATTTTCTATCAACCAAGTTTCCAGGTAGATAACTGACTCAATGAGTTATTTTTGTACAGATAATAGTCTGATAGAAAGATTAATTTATTCAATATTTATTTGAAAAGTTTAATTGACAGGGCTCGACACTTACAGTAGCTAACTAGCCACAGACTAGTAGAAATTTAGTTTTCCCTAGCAGGTTTTCGATTTCAACTAGCCACTTTGGCTAGTCATCAAAATGAAATTGGCTGAACTAGTTTCTGTCTCCTTCAAGAGACACAAACACAAAATTTACACTTTTCTTGGAAACAAGGTCAGAATTTCATTGTGGACATACATGTATCACGGTACCAGACGTGTGCTGTTCAGCACATATGCATATTTAAGTTTGTCTACTTTTCACTGAGTGGTATGTAAACAGGGAACTGAATGTGTTAATTTTATTGAAAAGACAGCATTTTCTGAAAGCACACAAAAATGCTCTTTTTTGGTACGAAATGTTTTTCATGCCCAAAATAGTGCGGACCTGTAAAGGGTTAACATTTCATTTAGCGTAACAATACATGGCTGATTTGTTCTTGTATGCATACTTACAAACTTACCACTACAGAAATAATTAGATGAGAAAGATCTATTTCCTTCGAAATTTAAATCAGCCATTTTTAGTAGTCGTATTTTGCCAACGACAGTTTACAGTACTGTTCAGATAGTTGTTTTGCTTTAATTTGAAACATTTCTATGGTGCCTGTCTGTGAAGTCTCAACAGTTTTTACAGTGACGTCTTGGGGATCTCGATGTTTTTCCAAGGAAGTCTCAAAGAAAAACAGAGTCCTGAAAGTCTTTTCGGGACCTGGAACTTTCTTGAAACTAGTTTAAGTACAGTATAATTACCAACATTATATATTAAAGAGAGTTGCTTGAGTTGTCCTTTCAAGTCATGCTAGTAATTCTGCTGTTATTGGACCTACCTGAAATTTTCGCGACACGTTAATTTTGCGAATTTCGTGATTTAAAAAAATCGCGAAATTAAAGTGACGCGAATAAGTAAGTGTCGGGAACATAACGCATTATGTTACTGTTGACATATAGTACCACCATTGCGTTTTTGTTACTTTTGACGTTATTGTACCTTTGATAAAGTCAGTTTACTAAATTCAAAGACATGTTTAAGTAACATTGCCAAGGAAATAAATTTCGTGTCACTCAAAAATGTGAAGTTTAAAGTCATTCAAAATACAAAATTTTTGCAAAATCGCCAAATTTAAGTGTCGCAAAATAGGCGCACCACCAAATCACGAATTAAACATGTCATGAAAATTTCATATAATAAGGTAGCCAACCTCAACGCTTGGCTAGTAAAAAAAATGTTTTTGGCTGCCTTGTAACATCTAAGTAGTCACTAGCCACTTGGCTAGTAAGTTGAAAAGTTAGTGTCGAGCCCTGATTGAAAACAATTAAGCTGACAAGTTTTACCTAATAGTTTTAAAATAACCTCTATTTTTTTACCTTTTTATCTATTAGGTCCACAATACGTGCACAGATAACCACCAATGGAAGGTCAAAGTAATTCTCAAAAACTCTGAAAACAGAAGCTAAGGAAAAAGATAACAGATAAATGTTGTTGTTGACACGAAAACTCTTGATATGATCATATATAAATTACAAGACAAATAAATAAAGGACAAAGGGATCAAGACGAACATGCCACCAAGTTTGACGTTGTCTGCTAATGGCTACAAAAGTTCCTAACCATGAAATCCTGGGTGCCCAGCACTTAGGCTTATATGTCTGAAAAAGTAGGATTTTCTAGTTGCTCAAAGGTAAAAGTTAGTCACCTGTGGCACCTGGCACTTCTAGAGTGCATCCCTACTAAGTCTATTTTTGTTTTGTTTTTGAAAGCCAGCAAATTCAAACTTTAGAACCTAGCTTGCTTAGGCTGTGCTGGGGAACATTGGCCCTTTGTCATTTTGGAGGGGGGTTGTTGCACTTGGTCCCTACTGTCACAACCTCAGGTCAATATTCCCCAGTACGGCCTTCCCACTCAGTTAGTAAGAGGTTAATATTCTCTTTAGCATAAGTATCACCCAACTAGTGGACGAATGCAAATCCTGCATTTTGATTGGCTACGCTACTAGGGGACTATTAGTAATAGTCTTCGAGTAGCGAAATTGGCGCAATCGAGCGTGACGCTTTCTTTCTTCAACTTCCATTTGCAAACTTTATTACTGCCTTTTCTGTCCGACTGGTTGGGTGATACTAAAACAATTAGACCCTTCGCCCTCAAGGGCCACGGGTCTATAGCCCATTCGGCTTCGCCTCATGGGCTATTGACCCGTAGCCCTTGCAGGCTGCAGGTCTAATTGTTAATTAGTACTCCATTTGAGTTTTAATATTACCATACTTGTACCAGCATGGTACCCTATCCATTCCCAAATTAATAATTGTAACAGAAAAGAAAATGTGTGGCTAAAAAAAATATTTACCATTTTATACAGTCATGTACAAGTATTCCAAATAAGTACCATCAGAGAAATGAATGATGAGATTTACTAAATTTTTTCAAGAACATGTAGTCTTGCACTGATATCCCTACTTAAATCATTGCCGAAATCATGCATGTGTCAAAGTGCTTCACTATCATCCACGGGAAATTAAATCTGACATACAGTGCTGAATGGGATTTTTTTCCAGGCTGTTAAAATCTGTCCATATGTGTTTTTCTCCATAACAAGCTGTAATTTCCTCCTTTGACATCTGTTTTGTGCCATGAGATGCTCTGAAATAAGATATTAAATTTTATACTGGTGAGACTCTATTGAAAATATGATAATAATTAACAACATTTGTCGCAACTGGAGGTTAGGTGCCCCGAGAAAACACACCCAACACATGCCCTGTAACCCCAGCCCTGTGATGTAAGACCACCTACAGGGCAGACACTGCCTGCAACCCAGCCACGAGCCCCCCACAACTGGAGAGAACCCAAGCACCAGTCACACTGAAACAAGAATTTCAGCGGAAAAGTAAAATAATAACCTGTAACTACTAACAAAAAGGAGGGTTGGGAGGGGAAAAAACGCAAAGAAAGTGTAAAAACACCTGCCGGGTACAATGCAACATATGAGGTAAACTGTAATTTGAGCATGATGTGATGCAAGCAGCCTGTCAATGAGCCGCAGAGAAGAACGCTGACTGTTGCTAAGACTGGGAACCCAGCAACTGAGACTGCTGACCATTCAGTGGTGGAATGGACCCAAAAAGGGCCACTAACCACAGAATACATACCAAGACACACCTGGAAGCCCCAACCACTGAAGGACGCTTTAAACGCTAACCACTGGCACCAACAAAATGTTATAACACTTACAAATGCCTATGAATGCTAACAAACACGAACAAAACACCTCTTCAATGCTCCTCGTAATCACGTAACTATGTTTAATCATATTTAACAATAATAATGATGATAATAATAATAATATTTATAATAATAATAATAATTATTATTATTATTTAGCACAACTTTCCATGAAATGATCAAGTGCTCTTTACATCATAAAAACTAAAACTAATTAATCCTAAAAGTTGCTAATTGACAATGGTTGCTAAAAATTACAAAAAATAGATGAAAATTCAATAAAGAAGCTAACCTGATATCAATACGTCTTTAAAAACTGCTTAAACTGATTAGCATGTATATTCAGTTCAATTCTACTGTAACTTCTAATGGCAGTCTGTTTCATATCCTCAGTGCTGTCACTGCAAATGCTCGATCACCTAAAGACTTTCTTGCTTTACCTCCAAATGCTAAGAACAATAGTCCATTGTTTGATCGCAGGCTGCAACCAGATTACATGTAAGTTCTAAGAGAATTTAGTATAAATCTACTAGCATCCTACCCCGAATGCGGTTCTCTGATTGGCTAGGCTACTCACTATCTATTCTGTGATAGATAGTGAGTAGTGTAGCAGTGTACCCTTGTTAACAAAATGACGGCTGCTTCTTGGCGTTTTCGAAGTGTCTGTGAAGAGGATTTAGATAAAGTTTTGAATGACTAGTAGATTTATACTAAAACAATTATATTGTTCACTCTCGATTTCTATGCACAATAGTTGACTCAGGCTGTGCCCTCGTCAACTATCATGTAATAAATCTCGAGCTCATAATCTAATTGCTTAATATAACAACACACTTGGGCTCAAGGGCAGACTCAAAGTTACATAATTTTTGCTTTTACCCACCTCAAAATAAAGCCATCTTTTCCAAGTTTTAATATATTTCCCTTCTTGACATCCAAAACTAAACCTCTAAGACTGACAAAAGTAAAAATAATTACCGTAACATGCTAAATGAAAGAAAATCAAAGTGCATATGACATGAAAAATAATTTCTGCTTATTTCAAAGGCCTTTCAAAATACAGAAGAATGGCATTTTTCTTTTTGAAATATTTTTTTCGTTTTAGAGATATTGACGTTTTTCTATTATGCAAATTAGATCAGTAATGACGTCATATTGTTTGTAACTAAAAAGTGGTAAAATAGTGAAATAAACGATATCTCTGGAAATATTGAATCAGTGTTCTTGAAACTTGGCACCACAAACGTGCATCACAAAAGAAACAAAATTACACCCTTAGGGCTGTTGCTATAGCAACTCTTTTGGTTCCAGTCTCTTTCTGTCGAAAAACCAAATATCCCCATTTGCAACCTCTAAAGTGAGACAAAGGGTCCTACTTGGAACAGACATAGTTCCCGTATTGTCTCAACTCCCATCATTAGATTGGGTGGGGTAGATGGTTCTTGGTTTAAGACAAAAATGGGGAATTTCAGTTTTTATTAAGACAGCACCAGCGGCACAACTGTTGTCATGGCAACAGAACTAAGGGGGTCTTTATTTTTCATGTCATATGCACTTTAACAGTGGTAAAAGACATGGACTAAATTAAAGGACCATTATACTGATGGTTGACGAATATCTCAGTCACTAAATTGTCAGTGATTCTCCTTGTACATGTATTGAAGATCCGAGACTTTGACTTAAGAATTTTAGACTCTGAGACAGAAGGAAACAGATGAAAATGAGACTTCTGACTGATTGCAAAAATTCCTGAGATTCTGAGGCTATGCTGATACACATTCGTCACCCTCCAACATCATCATCATCATCATCAACATAATCATTACCATCACCAACACCACAATCATGAATTTCACGGAGCCCAGGTGAATCTTTTGGAGATCTTCAAGGATTTTCACAAATATTCATAAAGATCTCGGAGTATCCTATAAGGATCTTAACAGGAGCTTTGAAAATTCTTGCCAAGTCCTCGAAAATCCTTCAGTTAATATTTTTGGCAGAATCTGTACAGACCTGTATGGTTTATCACTTTTCTGGTCAGGGTCTATGAAGATCTTGATCTTTCTTGCCAGGATGATTCTTTGAGAGTCTTCAAGGGTCTTCAAAGATTTTGCTCAAAGATTTTGTCAAGGTCTCTAAAGATCTCGAAGAATCTTTAAAAATACCTTAACAAAATCTTTTAAGGATCTTTCAAAGATATTTGAGTATCCTCTCTTACAGGGAGCAAGTTATATCTAAGCTTATGTAACTATCTAGAGCTCCTCTAGGTGTTTTCCTACATAGGAAAAGTGAACTACAAGGCATACCAAAAGTCCTTTAGATCATCAAAGTCGTCTTCTAGTAAGCTCGGATCATAGCCTTTTTCCTTGACTAACACTTGGGTGAAACAGCTGTAGATCAACTGTCAAGATCACAGAGAATTAGGATTGAGCTCATTTTAAAGCAGAGTGCAAAGAGGGTCCCCAATAGGTTTGGCGGGATGTGGGATTTGGCTTTTTTTTGCCATGATATTTCAGATTTGAGCTGAAAACAGGGGTGGGAAGCAGTAATTACAATTACGAGTGGGAGCAGGATTTCGTGTTTTTATGGTGTTGGGATGCGGGATTCGCAAGGGGAACAGAGTGAGATACAGGA
Organism: Orbicella faveolata; assembly: GCF_042242905.1. Taxonomy (NCBI): domain Eukaryota; kingdom Metazoa; phylum Cnidaria; class Anthozoa; order Scleractinia; family Merulinidae; genus Orbicella; species Orbicella faveolata. The sequence goes on along the minus strand of NW_028301536.1, from coordinate 13,755,093 downwards.
TTTCAATTCTTACGTGACCTCATAAATTGTTATTGACCAGCGCAAAAAACACAAGTTGGTAGAGAGGAACCTTTAGTGTGTATAGCTGTCTCAGGTTTCAAGTAATGACAGAGTGAATAGTAATGGCTCTGTACTCTGTCAGGTTCTGTTAAATGTATTATAAGACTGTATGAGCTAGCTCTTTGAGTCCTATTGCGATCATTTGTGTAGCCTGCCTAGCTTGGCGGTTACATTTTTTAAGCAATTTGAGCATGATAAGAAAGTGGCAAAGCCGCAATAATGAGCGCCAAAGCCACGTTAAAAAATTGCTTAAACTGCCAAGCTACACAGGCTATCATTTGTGTTGACCTCTGACATCAATGACATCTGTTCCTTTCCAACATCTTCGACTCTTGCAACTGTAATCTTGGCGCCCCCAATCCTTCCTAGTTTTCTCAGTCTTTTGACCTTTTCTAGAGCGCTTGTCTTGTTTTTGGCCAGGATGGCCACACTGAGTGGCGGTGATAGTGATTTACCCAATGATGTATGCGACATTATAAATTGCATCACCATATATTACAAAAAGGATGCGTGAGCAGGAATGCCTTCATTGAGAAAGAAACGTTCTGAGGCCAGATTTCAAGGAAAGTGAAGACGCTGAAAGCTCTGAAAGAAACTGTCAAGTGTGTTTACGGGCCATTTCTTGAATATGGGAAATGAACAATCTTTTTCTTTCACTGATATGTGAATAAAAGAAAACAAAACACTAAACCGCTTACAAAAAGAAACGTTACAATCATTTGTGCCTACTTATATGCTACTCATTGAATTCTTTTTTGATCTTTAATGCGATATCTATTTTTAAAAAGTTTCTGAGTTAATAATTAAACTATTTATGTAACAAATTAATAATTAACGCAGAAATGTCTTTGAAAAGTGGGCAGGATCAGGATTTCCAGGCAAAAAAGGACGGGATGGCGGGATTAACAGGAAAAAATGGACGGGAAAGCAGGATCTGAGAGCCCTATTGTGGAGTCTGTGCAAAAAGCACTTAGCCTCGTCACCTTCACATTGACACAAAACATTCAACTCAGAAAGAGGACCCAATGGACTGGACCCAATGCATTGCAGATAGTCTATCTGTGCTATATCAGTCATATAGGGAACATCTTTTGCCCGTACTTTCATTTTCTTAAAGTTAACTACTGCTACTACTACTACACGGTCGGTTCAGGCGGAGAAGTCAAACGGGCAAAACGAAAGTTTACAAGTTCAAACGAAAGGGGCTCTTTTGTTTGTTCTCGTAGATGCCTTTTGCCCATTTGATTTCCACTTTAATCAAAACTATAACAAAATTCTCGAACGTGATTGGCTATCAGCAGCCCGATTTGAGCATTAATTGGACAGTGTACGCGCTATGCTTGTAATTGGACTGTACGTGTCATTTTGCGCGCGCTGTTGTGGTGCACTTTATTGAGTAAACTGCTGTGTTTCTCAGCATTCATAACGACGTTTCATCGTTCAGCGATCAATCGATGGTTTGTTCGTTTCTCGAATTTTGTCATAGTTTTGATTAATTGGTAACAGGACATCGTGTCGACCAATTCAGTCCGTAATCATACGAGTGATTAACAAAATCGGACTCGCGGTCGTTCGATTTTGTTAATCACTCGTATGATTACAGACCGAATCGGACTCCACTCAGTCCTATTACCATTATTAATAACTGTCAAGAACTTACATTGTACCGTGGTATATCAGACTCATGATCAATTTTGACTCACCGGGTAAAGATTATCCAGCTTATATTGAATTAATGTATGATCAAGATCGAATCCAATGCAATCATAGTCACTCAGCCGTGCCATAGTGTGAGTTTAAGGTGATTTACACTAAACTAATCTTTCAAGTGCCAAGCAACGATATAGAAATCAATCCAAAAACTTTTTCCGCAGCGCGCGCGTGCGAACACTAAACTCCAGATCTCCTCTTCCGATTTCCAACCGACAGAAGGAGGCTGGTAACTACTAACCCTTGCGGCAACTAAACAACCTGAAATATTGAATTTAGAACTAAATACACCAGGTAAATGAATTTACTGACCAAATTAGTGGGAAATAGCCTCGCTAGAAGTTGGTTCAGTTCAATGAAAATTGAGAGAGTAGAGACATTTGTATGAAAAGTTAAAAGTGCAATTCCTCTCCTCACGGCAAATCCATGTTGTTCAAATTTGATCGGGAAAATTTTCTGCTAGGCCGGGCTGTTAGGCATCAAATCGTTAATCACTCCCAACTCATTAGGCATCGAAGTTTGAACTTTTCCCATACAGTACTGTAATTTTTGCCGTGTTTGATTTGCCCCGAAAATGATACCAGAAAAAGTTTTTCCTCTTACTCTACCCTTGGGCCTGGAAATTACTTTCTGTCTTTGCCTTCTAAGCATCTTATCCCTTGAAGTTTATGCAGCATATTTACCCACAAAATCCGTAAATTTCGGTCGAACAGTAATTTTCCGGAAAATCCGTTCGGAACAGAACGACGGAAATTTCCTTATCATTTGCCCCGGGGGGGGGGGGGGCGGACTCCCATATGGAATGGACGGGGATGCTCGTTGTCTCGCTTAGGGGTGTAAATTTCGGATTTTGGTCTCGCTTAGGGTGTTCTGGGTAAAATGTCATTATTTTAGGGTTGCATGCAAAGAAATAGCAAAACAGAAAGAATTTTGATTCTTTATATGTACTCAATTCATATAAACAAATTCACCATCATTAAAAGTCACTGTACTTTTTATTTGTCTGTTTTATAAACTGGTCTCTTTTAGGGGGTCTGCATAAGCTTCGGCCACGCCCAGATTGGTCTCTTTTAGGGGTTAAATTCAAAATTTCCGACGAGCATCCCCATCCACTCCATATGGGAGTCCCCCCCCCCCCCCCCGGTCATTTGCTAAATATTTCAGTTTCCAGTCTCTCATCAGCTGAAAACAATTATGGAAGATCGAATCGTAAATGGTAAGCGCTATCTCGTTCAGATGATTTGCTAATTTTGGATCAAACCCTTAACACAGAAGCTTATGCTTAACATTATTCAACAGTTATCCCAACCAGTTTACTCTGACAAATGATAGGTACCAGCAGTAGGTGCCCATGGGCTTCTGTAAGTGCCCAATGACTCATCAAAATCCTGGAAAGTACTAGAAAATGTTGCCAGCCTCCTTAAGACTTAGTGAGCAAAGGCAACAGCTCAAATTCAGGCCTGTGTTCAAGGTGATCGTTTTTAAGATCCCAAATTCGCAAGAACATGACTATATATTGCTTGCCTTTAATATCAAGTTCAAAATATCACAAAGATACAAAATACCTCATTTTAATAAAAATGACAACTGTTAGCATTATGTACAAATTTTCCTTAACTACACCATGTTACTAGAAATTTCACCTAGAGGTGATACTGTCATTTACGAGTTACAATGTATGCATGCATCTAAGAGCTGTATGATAATATGAACCTAAACTTAAACATAGCTTTCTTACAAAATCCTTTAATAAATCATTAGTTGCCAGAGTGATTTTTAGTCACATCTGTTCAACCACTGACCCCCCCCCGCCCCTCGCCCAACTGCCCCCAAAAAAACCAACAAACAAAGAACATAGTTCCATTTGACACTCATCTGAAGAACAAAACTCCTATAATTTCTTACTTGCCTAATGGGATATTGCATTAGGTGACATTAGTTGACGAGATTTCTTTTGTACAGAAAACATTTGGTTACAAACTGATGTGAAATCCATTTGCTTGAGCAGCAAATATCAAACGTCTCAGGAACCATATAAACCTAGTTACTACCTGCTTACTCAATAGAGATCATGTTGTCATTATCACTAAAATTTAGTGATAACTATAGGTAAGTTCATTGAACTTGCTCTATAGTTGTCTAAATGGAGATGACTTTATGCAACAGTCCAGCTACACTGTTGACAAAATAGAGTTGGTTATTGCAATAATTCTACAAGTCCTTACTTCCCTAAATCAGTGTAGTTACATTCCTTGGACTGTTACACCCATAATTTATTGTTGCAGCAAGACGTCTTTTAGCAGCATTCATAATTTGAGTTGTCATGCAATGCTGCAGAGAAGCATTGCGTGACAGCCCACAGAATGCTTACGGATAGATGGTTGGAAACGGTTATTAAACATAATAATTTACACACAAAAAAATTCTTCCCATATTTTCATCAGTCCTGGTACCTGTTTCTCATTAATTTCAAAAATTCATACACATGAACCAAATGTTAACTACTGTACATTAAGCCATTGTAGAAAATGGCTTAAAATCACGGCCAATCATGATAAATACAAAGCAATCTAAATTTTTTTATAACTTACATACACAGCACAATTTGAATTAGATTCATACTTATTCTTTCTCAAGAATAAACATTGTAAACTACATAATACAAAAACATCCTACTGTGGGCACAGAAACTGTACAGCCAAACTTTTGCTACAGTAGCTGTACACCATTCCTTTCACCATGAATTAACAAGTAAGACAACATGTTCTTACATTTACATGTATGTCACTGGGATTCAAAGTTGTGTAAACAAATCATGCACCAGTAAATTACTCTACCACACTTCTGCATGAATCGCTGGGAATGACGTTACTGTGCCTGACAAGGTTGTAACTCTTTTGCACCTTCATAAAAATATATATATTTTTTAAGTTTCACATTTCACAGGCTAACCAGCAACCTTTTTTTTTTCTATTTCCATTTTTTGTATGAAATCAAAATGCTCAGAGACACTTCTGTTCATTATTTGAATTGATTACTTTGTTAACAGCAGTACTGTTCTCAGCTTTGAGCTGAACATCAGCTTGCAAGACCATTGGGTGTGAACAGGCCTCTGATATCTTAAGTCTTATTAACAAAAATCTACATTTTCAATAATAAAAAAATTATTACAAATAAAAGAAAACTTTTCATCAAGAAGGAAAGCTTTAAGCCAAAGGCAACTATAATAATGAAAAGCAATCTCATAGCCAAGAGTAAAGGAATGTCAGAGTTAACTTGTGTGCTTCTGGTTTCTAATAAATATCAGGGGTCCAGCTGAACTCGGCTACAAAAATTATTTTGGCCCTACCAAAAATCACGATAAATCTTGTCTCCACCAAAATTTCATTTTGGTAAAAGCATCTGCACTTAAAAGTAAAAATCCCATGGCATTTAACACCATCTGTTCATGAATGTAATCAATGTTTACCTTAAAGTGGATTTACAGATCTGCCAGTTCTGATGCTCGACTTAAATTTGACCTGCTCCGAGGCAAGAACTTTTGAAGTTTGGTTTGTCTTGACAAAATTTGGTAAGGCTGAAAATCACTGTCTACACTTCTAAAATGAAATAAACGACAGCTATTTTTGCAAAAGAAACAAAAATTTGCCTTGTGCAGATGGACCCTAATTTGTTTGAAACCAGAACCACTTTCATTAAAACAAAGAATTTTACCACATACATACCTTAGCAGGCTTATTCAGGTAGGTGAGTTGTGGATTACAATTTCACCACCCAAATTATGTGTGACAATATGCCACTATATGTAAACTACAGTTTATACATAAACTATAAGTTGGAATGAGAGAGCTCACAGTAGCTTTAGGACATGTCCCGCAAAATCAGAAAATCATTCATTACATGCATGAATACATGCAATAAAAAAAATAACAAACAAACAAACAAAAATAAAAAAAAGCTGCCTATTCTTGATTCCAACTTTTCATTTAATTACTAACAGTACCTGAAAATCAATTTATTAGCTGCAGTCTGTGGTAAAGTAGTTTATGGTGAGTAAGCAGGGGGTGGAAAGTCAGAAACACTGTCTGCAGGTAACATAGAATACATCAGCTCCAATTCGTCCACAGATTGAGTCCTCTCTCTCACACTATGTAAATAGCAATGCATAATTAAGCTAAAAAGAGTAGCCATTACTGACGAGCCTCCTGCTGCCACCACAAGATAGAAGCTGACATCAAATTTAACCTTTGCTGGATCTTTACTGTCCACTTCACCAACTGTTTCCAGTATCCGAGTAACCCAGTAAATGAGAAGGCTGCTGGTAACACACATCAAAACTGCAGAAAAGAAAGACATTATTATTGGTGATTCGGATGCTCACATTTAGAGGTTGTGAAATATTCAACAAATCATTTTATTTAAAAATTCTTGGTATAGTTCGATAGCCAGCTCTATAAGCTTTAATTTGTCAATATACATGTAAGGGTTTAGGTTTATACAGTTTAAACAGGACGCACTACATGGCTTGGGGGTGAGACACCTCAAAAGTATGTGATAACCTTAATTACTGTGGAATAAACAATTCTAGAGAACATTTGTGGGAGTGATCCACAAATCTGAATACACTAGAATAATTTATAACATGTATTCAAGGTCAAAAGTCTTACCTGACATGACATTTCCAACAGAATAATCTTTGACAACCTTAAGACATCTGTTCATTGTGCCACACAAATCTAGCAAACATGCAAACATGCTAAACACAATTCCAGCACAGCTCAGTGCAACAACCACTCGCAAGAGAAGAACAATGCTTTTTGTAAAACAGTATGAAGCTGTGAACAACAAATAAAAGAGAAATTACAAAAAATGCCAAAAAAAACCCACAAGTTAAAATGCACTTAGAATCACTATAATTTGAAATGCCCTGTGAATTTGCTCACTCTTAAGCCCTGGCCAGACAGACTCACAAGTAGATGTAAGTTGAAAACTTGAGTCTACTTACGACATCTGTTTGCCCTTGCGTGCACTTGTGTTGACTTGTGATGACTTGTGCTCACTTTGGTTGTGATCAAGTTGGTGCAAGTTTTTCATAGTTTGACCACCCAACCCAAGTCAACACAAAAGTTGATTGATGTTCGTTAACCTATTATTAGCCAAGGCGACTTGGGTGTGCTAGCAAGGAATCTTGTGAGTCCGTTTGGCCACCAGCAGAAGTCTCAAAACAAGTTCAACTTATGGCTCCTTGTGACTACTTGCAAGTCCATTTTGCCAGGGCTTTATGTACGGTCAAACCTACACGGACAACCTTGGGATTGTTCAAGATTCCACTTAACATTAATAGGAAACAAGGCCCAACAGAACATGCTACAATGTGAGTCAAATACTTATGAATGCTGCCAGAAAGAATACTGTTATGAGTACTGTGATACTGTGGAATAAACACTGTAGAATGAAAGAAAAGAAGACAATCCTCTAGCCAGACTGCTAAATCTACTGTACTAGCCTAGGTCAGTCTTTCAGACTGGTTATAAGCCCTGGGCTTTACAAAGTAAAGGAAGGTTTACATCTGGGGAGGACTACAACTGGAATAATCTTTTAATGAACATATAGATGAAATTGTGCAGATAGAGAAGGGCCTATAACTGGGGAGGGAGGGAGGGGGAGTTATAACCCTTGGGACCCTCACTAGTATCTGCTTAATACAGGGTGTCCACTCTAAGCAGGTTCTAATATGTTGTGCAATAATAGTTAATTGTTAACCCTTTTATAACTCAGTGTAACACAGAGTAAGATCAGAGACTGCTCATAGCACAATGTACAGTTGGTCAATGTATCAATCTGGAATAATCTACTTGGTATAAAATGGCATCGCTGAGCAATGTTAAAGGAGTCTGAGCTGAACTTTTAGAGGTAAAATGCCCATGAAGTCTCCACTTATTGCAGGTTCTGTGCCACAAAATGGCTTAATATTGGTGTCCATGTCCCAGTGCTTAATAGAGGTGTCCACTGAATGCAGGTTTATTTTACGGTAAATGTGGGAAGAAAATTTTGGGACTCAAGCTGGTGTCCACTAAAAAGATGGTGTCTGATCAATATGGAGTCCACTTAATGCAGGTTTCACTGTATTACAATTGGTAAAAAGTGTGTTGTGCAAGATGTCCAAGTGTTTATCTTGCAGTCCACACAAAACCACTTGCCCCTAGGCTTACATCTCACATTCACACACTAATAGTGAACCAAACAAATTCACAGTTAACTTCATTATCACATGCAATCATTTGGCTGTATCCAGGTAACACGAAGATGTATCCATATGTTGGATCGGGCTATTCATACTGTATGGGTCTGGAATTTGTTCAGTCCCATTACACCACTTTAACTTGTATTAATCAAATGCTGTGGAATCTGAACTTCTCGCGTATTCTGAACACAAACTTCTAAAATCACACCTGTGCACCGTAGTAAATAAAAGACCTTCTGCCAACCACACAAACCTGCATGTCTCAATTAAAAGTGATGTCATTGTTTGTGAACTGATATCACCGCTACACTTGCCACAGAGCAGCAGTATACAATACATATTCTTGCACCAGTTCTGAGAATTAGGTCTGGAAACGAAGTGGTGGATTACCCGACTTAACTGCTAATAATAATTTACTAGTAGCTCAGCCACATAATCATAACAGGCTGATCTATCGTAACCACAGTTACACTTCTGTCTAAAACATTATTCTTGGGTCTAAAAACAACCACCACATTTTCTACTATGACAGGAAGAGCTGGTCAACGGTATTTACAGAGCGCCCAATATCATTAATAATTTTCATACAAATGCAAAGTGCTTGTTCTGGTTAGGTTGTTCAACAACCTGCTTAATTAAGCACATGATGGTACAAGAAACGTGGTATACCATTTAACATTGACAGTTCCCCACGTGTTATAGCAAGTTGGAGAAAGGAAGTCTAAGCTTATTCGCATTACAAACTTATGGCACGAAAGAAAAACATCAAATTTCCGGGAAAAGAATTTTCTTTAGGCCGTCAACATAAGTTAATGCATATTATGAGTACCAATGAAATGGCTCAGAAATATCAAAAGAAGGTTTTCTTGATCCTGATTAGATTAAGCTTTCTTCGGCAATAAAGGCCGTGTATGCATGTTCAAGAAAAATGTAGAAGCAAAGAGCGATCAAATTGGTTCAAGACGTCATTAGAGCGCGTTACTGTAGCTATTATCTAGGTTTCGCACAACTCACCAAACGAAAACAAGAAATAGAAACACCAAACTTACTTAATTCCTCAGGATGTTTATAGGCAATGACTTTGTACATTCCAATGTACTTTCCTTCGCACTTTCCACCGACGATATGAAGCCATTTTGGTTCGGCTTCAGCGATTGCAAGAAGCACCGCCGATGCAAGAGCGAAAAATGCGGAAACAATGTTACGCTCGTATTCTGGTTTTGGGCGACGAGAACTCCTACGATTTCTGGGTCGTCGCCTTGAATAACTGCTCTGGTAGGGGAAATACAAAGGTCTCGGTAGCATTCCAACTCAACCACAGTAAAAATCCTTCGTTTCGTTTTCACCAGGAACAAAACAGACCAAAACAAGATGGCGTGAATGCGAGTGCACTGGGCTTGGACATTGAGTGAGCACATCAGTCACGTGACATGACCACAGGCATCCCACTAACATCACGCTCCACTCCGCTCCGCTGGCTTTCAGTTTCCCCATGAAGACTATGAAGATCATGAAGAACCTGCGAGGTGCTCGCAGTCTAGGGAATTGTTGTAACTGGTGACATTTTGCCGTATACCTTTTTTTGGTGTCCCGTAGACGGAAAGATACTTACGTAGTGGCCAGGAGTAATGGACAACTAGGGGCTGGACCTTGTGACTGACTGACCCACTTTTTATCTTCAACTGGAGCTGGAATGTAGCCAAGATGGCGGTGCAGAACAGAAACAAGTATTTGAGAACGTGACGGTCTTACGCTCCTACTGGCGTGACGAAGGAGATGATGATGATCATCATGATAGCATGTATGTTGTCCGTCTTGAGTGGCTGAAAATATCTCGAGCTCCCCTGTACACTGCAGCTCTTGTCATGTTCTCCCTTCGCCATCTCCTGAGCTATGTCGTGCTATAATGGTCTTTATTAAAAACTGGATCATTGGATGACGCAATTCAAGGGTTTTCACTGGCTTAGCCATCATGGGTTATATAAACAATAGTCTCCATTTGGCGCGAAAATATGCTCGGATATTTGTCCGCGGACATTATCTGTTCCGAGAAGCGAACAGTTTTCCAAGAGCTTGGCTCTCGGAAAACTGTTCGCTTCTCAGAACAGATAATGTCCGCGGACAAATATCCGAGCATATTTTCGCGCCAAATGGAGACTATTGTTTGTATATTTTCGCGCCAAGTGGAGGCTATTGTTTATTTATATGTATATACCATGCTCTACAAATGTGGTAAGCGTACCCGTGATTTTTGGGGGCGTTTTTCTTATTTTTTTTCTAGTTCAGTTTTCTATTTGTAACACAACTAAAGCAAAGCGCGCGCTCTGATTGGTTAATAAAGAATTGGTTCCTGCTTAGCATGCGTATCTCATACGTATATCAAGTTATCTTTAATCTTTAATCTTTAAATAAGTATACTCCTGAAACAGTGGAACTATACTAGGAGTTGAAAATAACATAATAAAAGCACGTAATAAATAATTACAATATATATATATACAGTAACAATTTTAAGTTAGTAAAAGGTAAAATAAAATAGATTAAGTATAATCTCGTCGAGATAAGTTAGGACGTCTGAATATACTTTATACAAAAGATTTAATGGCTGCAAGAGCAATAGTCTTACAGTAGTATGGATGCACGCGGGGAGTTTGGAGAGCACGAAAGAAGCGCAAGAGTTGCTGGAGGCGATAGAGTTGCTCGAGGTTAATTTTCGGAACACTTGCAGAATTAAGTCTCTCTTTCCTTACAAAGATCGTTTCAACCGCTCGTAGAAATCGAAGATTGTCTACAAAGTCAGTTGCTGGAACTGCCGAGTGTGATGCTTTCCACATTGGTAAAGCTAAAAGAAGATTGCATGGCAGAAAGACGGAGCACTTCAAAGCTCTTACTCAAATTGGTCACGCTTCCGCTGTTGCTGATTATTCAACCTCTACCGGTCACAACATCAAATGGGACCATTTCGAGATCTTAGCAAGTGGGCAGTGTGATTTACAAAGTAAAATCAAGGAAACATTGTTAATACGGGACTCTTTCTTTATTAATTCACACCGGATGTAGTTTCTTTTGTTCATTGTTGTCTAGCTAGTTACCAATACCTCGCTTTAGCTGCTGCGGAGCGAGCGGAGCGAGCGAGCAGCAACATAATCAGGATTTAAGAAGAATATATTGAAGGGGGTACGAATTCTCGAATTCATCACTTTTTACAAGAATGCATTGCATTTAACCAGAGTGCACTGCGCCACGAACAATAGGAGGATGTCTCACCGTCGACTCGTCGTCCTTTTTCGCGTGGATTTTATTGGTTATGTTTTGCTCTGATTTACCTGTAAAACGATGTGAAGGAGATCGTGCTTGACTTTCACAACTCCTGCTTTTGTCCTAATGCAGGATGTGAAACATCTGGACGATTAATTGTGACATCTTAATTTTAAACTTAGTATTTCATTTCTTAGTAGTCTCCCCTCCTTGGTCGAATTCTTAAATGAAGAGAAATCGTCGTTACTAAAGCTTGTAAAATAATTAAAACAAACGAAAATTGTAAAACACGAATCCAAACATGAAGTTAAGCTAAAGCTTTAGCATTTTCACGCATCGTAATGGTCATGTCCTTGAACACAGTCTGTCAACATTCTAGAGACATTTAATTTAATGCGTACCAGTACAGAATTTATAAGTTAGATTTCTGCTCCTACAATTTTCACATCTTTCGATTTTCGCCATCTGGTAAAGGGGAGGTTGATGTGTATCTTTTTATTTCCAAACATAGTTCAGATCACTATCTACTTTTTTGTCACGATCCCTTGTCACACCTCGCCATTGATGCGTCATCATGCATGAAGTTGTAGATGAATCACCGCGTAAAATATGTCACTACCAACAAAATGTGCTGCCGTATCTTTTAGATACCCCAGTTTTAGCCTTTTTAAATTTTGTCATATTTTGTAACCATCACTTCTGAAGATGTGTGTTGTAACATACGAAACGTCAAGTTGAATATACCATGCGTAATCTATTTATTATGTTTGTTCCCACTGTTGGTTTTCTCTTTCTCCTGAAATTGAAATGGCCGAAAAACAGGAATTTTTATGATACAACTGGTTTACTTCTACACTTATAGTTTTGAGAGCTTTAACACTTATGGTAAGCTAACGATAAAAGTTTGAACTGACTGGGTTCTCTATCTCTAACTTCCGGCTTCGTTTTCTGTAATTTTCCAGATGACTTCTGTTAGAATTAGAGGAGACTCGGCAAGAGTGATCTGTTGGATATCCTGGACTGATGTTCCTGTTGTTCGCGATAGTTTCCATCCTTGTTTTCATCGATCGAAGAGAGCACATGGGAAACAGTGCATCTCATAGAGAGCTGCCTAATACAGAAAAGACTAAGTTTACAAAGAAAAGATGCAAGAGAGAGAGAGAGCATAAAATCAGACTGTGCATCTTAATTTTGCCATTCGCGCATAACTACAATTCCTTGCGCCTTTGATCTTACCGCTACCACAATTCCTTGCGCTTCGCAAAAACGTGTTCAAGGCCCCTACAATGTGACCCTTTCCCGATTAGAGAGCTGGCTTGTTCGTTCGCTTCAGGCTCACTCACTGGAGCAATAGCCTCCACTAGTGGCGTGGAAATATGCATGGATATTATCTGTTCCGAGAAGCAAACATTTTTTTGAGAGTCAAACTCGGGGAAAACTGTGAGCTTCGAGGAACAGATAATGTCCAAGGACAAATATCCGAGCATATTTTCGCGCCAAATGAAGGCTATTGTATTTATTATTTTTCAAATACTTTTCGCAACACACGCGGTTTTGAAAATTGGAGAATATCAATCGGATATTCCCCAGTTTTAGCTGGGGAATATTGAGTCACGTGACGCGTTTAGACCAATCGCGCGCGAGCAATTATTCCACCATGCTCTACAAATATGGCAAAGTGCGCGTGATTTTTTGTGGCGTTTTTATTTTTATTTTAGTTTAGTTTTCTATATTTTAGGGGCGTTTTTAATAAAACAATTATTCCACTCGCGCCTCGTTGACTATCTACCAGCTGATATCTAACGGCGCGCGCTTGTGGAATAATTGTTAATTGACTAACATATAGCAATAGGCATTTACATAGCATTGTGTTGCATAGTCAAAACATGGTCCATCAATCGCTATCACCTAGCTCCTCTTTACTTCCTTGTTGACTGCGGGAACTTCAGACCTCCTGGACACCTGCAACACAATATATTACAAAGAACATTGAATTTTTAGGAAATAGTAAAGAGTTTATTTTCTAAATTTACTAACTTGATTCTTTGGGTAAATCTTGGCTGTTTTTTTTTCTCCTAAAACAACATCTTGGGCACAATGAAAGGTGGGGGAAACTACAAAAGGGAAAAGGCGATTTAAAGCTGTGTTTCAATGAAACAAGCTCGCTTCGCTCGCTTAGTTATTGTACCCTGAATGTAATGAGGTCGACTTGTGGCAAGTCTATACCGAATTTGTTGGGGCGGAGGGACGGCTTTGCAGCAGCAGCGAAGGAGACTGGTACTGATTTACCGCTGTGTGTTTACATTTTCCCGAGGGCTCACAACTAAATAAACAGATTGAAACTCGTGACAGTAATTGATAGTGCGTTGAAAAGGCGAGAGTGAAAGGCCAGAATTGTCACCGATTATACTGGTTTTCAACGAGTTTGTTTGGTGAAGTAGTAAGAGACATTTCGTAGTTCATTTGACGGGATATCTTCAGAATTCCTTGTTCAAGTGGACACAAATGTACGTTACTGTTTTTTCTGTGTGTGTGTTGTCTTTGTCAATGAAATTCATCAATAGCTCATCTGGGCTTAAAGCTTATATTCATATCTTAAATTACGATATATGCTTGAATACCTTAAAATTGTAAAGCTTCTGGTACGTTGGAATAACTGAATGTCTTGTGGTGAAGTGATTAACGCGGAAAAATCTGGAAAAATCAATACAACTCAGTTTTTGAATTGAATCTTCATTATCACGAAGTATCCAGGCAGATAGCAATTCGTATTGTTTTCTTTACACTGGCTGTAATACTTAATTTCATTTCGGTGCTTATTAAGCAGTTGCTATTATTTTTCAGTTCCTTTCAGAGCAATGCAATTTGTGCAAGATGCTGAGTTATCAGGAAAACGAAAGGTCGACCACTAGGTCTGACTCGTGATTTTATTTACCGGTAAGCAAGTTTTTTTAATTGTTGGCTAACTATATGGATTTATACGAGAACAATATCACTGAAACTAAAAAAAATAATGATGTTTCATCATCAAGCTTGAATTACAAACGAAGAATTTACCCAGTGGTTCATTGGCCCTCAAATCGACGACATATTTTCAGCCTTCAGAGATAAACTCGACCGCCCAGGAAGCGGAATCTTCATTAAATCCTTCTCCAGTTTGTCAAACAATGTGTCTAAATGTAATCTTTTAAAGTTTTTATACATGATCACATGATGTGCAAAAACCTCAGCCATGAATTTACCTTGCTCATCTAATACCTTCTGTGTTGAAGAAAAATGTATTGAAACCAGTAAGTATATCCTCACATAAACAGGGATTATTAGCCAGATATGTTCTTTAAGTTTCTTCTAACTGGGATAAAACTCTGACGTGTGAAGTGGTTTTGAAACAACAATATGGGGGGTAATAAAATGACGAGGAATGACATGACGAGTTTATATTCAAGTTTTGATAGCAATGATATGTGAGGACCTTCCAAAATTACATTGTACAACACGAAAAAGTCTGAAATTCAGACTGGGGACACACATAACCCCCTTACTGTGCCATGTTCAGTGCATCACAGAGTAGATAAAGCTTGGCTAGAATTACACAGACCCTATTCAGCATCTACATGTGGCTTTCATTTTTCTTTTCACCAGGAAACACAATCCCAAATGTTCTGGAATTGTTTGTTATAAATAAGAAAGAACAGGCAGAACTTTGAAGAGGAGTTCCTTTGTCTAGGTAACTCCTGGTTTGAAGTTTCGTTTGTACTTATTTAAAACATTTTGACCATTGTGTTAAGTGTTGATACCAACTTCCTTTTAGTCAGTGTGAATAGAATTATTTACATTCAGGTCTGCAAAGTGTTTGACGAATCATGCAACTTTTGATACCAAAGAAATTATGTCATGTTTTTCCATGATGTGTTCAGGCATAGATTTAACTGAAGGTAAAGTCCATTATCTGCTTGTTTTTTTCCTTAAAACATTTCTTAATAGAAAACTCATTACAAGTCTTTCCAGTACTATAAATTGAATATTTTCACAGAATATTAATGCTGGCAGTAATTGCTTTGGAAGGTTCCAGCTGTCAAGCATCATGGAATGACTTTAATCTATGTTTTTGTTGATCCACATAAAATGGAAATTTTTGGATGTGCAGTTTCTGATCTTAATCAGAAAGGAATGCAAACTCATGAGCATACCAAAAGTGTTCATATCAGCTTTTTGCCACAAGAGTGAGTCTTGATCAAATACATTCATTTTGTGCAAACCTGTGGACATAATTTGTTATTAGTAGTTTGAGAGTATGGACTGTTGTTTTCCTGTTGTTTGCGTTGCTGAGAAAAAGCATGGAAAAAATGTGAGCTTGCTAAGGGATGTCCATGATTTTGTTAACATTAGGATATTTATCGGAGGCCGCCAGGTACATGTTTTTCAACTGATAGATGTGACCATACTGAAATGTTGTTTCCCCAACTGGAAAGGGGGAGAGGTGTAAACTGACTCCTTTCTAGGATCACGTTGACCAGATGTGAACCTTACCCAGAGGTTAATAATTAAACAACCAGTGTTTGGTATATATATATACATGTGCAGAGGTTTTCATAAAACATTTTCAGCAGAGGGGCAACTGGTTTTCACAGGTGAACAAAAGTTTTTTGAACTAAACTATGTTGTAAAAAAACTTTCCTCCAGATAGTCATACCAGTTGGGGAAAATTACCCTCACAACCAGCAAATTTGCTGGGTGTCCAGCTCTTATTGAGACCCCAGGGTATATGTGTAGTTGCTGATCAGTTAATACTGGGTGTATTTTTAGCAAGGTTACCCTTTTTAGATGGTTAATCCTACTGGCAGTATGGGAGATATTGGAGATGTGTTGCTTTAATGTTAGTATGTTAGACTCCTAGAGAAACCTATCAAAATGCTCAAGGGTAACCTGCGACAGACTACATGTAGCATGTGTCATAGACAGCTGTATGTTTAAATACTTGTTAGTATATCTGGCCAAGGATACTTTCTGGTAGTTATGAGCCATCTGGCTTGTGAAGACATCTTAATTTCGGGGTAAACCCATATATTCCCGTTACATCTTCCCTTTGTAGAAGAGATGTTTGAAAAGTGGCTGAGAGGATGCAGTGTACACTGTATCTCTGTATGTTGTGTTCATGCAGAATGAACCAAGCCAGCTGTGAAGTACTGGCAACCAGCCTTGAAATGACCTCTTTTCTATTCAAGTGACATTTACTATGTAAAGCTCAACAGTGAATTTAGCGATTGAAAGTAATATAACCATGAAATGATGAATTCCAATCAATGACACCAATGAAAATTTGTAACAAAAAATCAAATCATTTCATCCTCAAGCGAGCTTACTACAGCAATCTTAACCTTAATGCAAATTCTTGTGAACTTGGTGCTGAGTATTTTGTTTGATCATTTATCAAGTCTTTATTGAATTTTTTTGCTATGACAGGAAATAAACAAAAAAACAAAAAAACAAAAACAATATCTTATCAATTTAAAGGGTCGTCTACATTGGTGGCAAAATCTGACTGTTTATAGATACTTTGAATTCTTTTCTACCTCTATGAGCACAACTGTATTGTTTGTATATATTAATAGGATTAAACCCCAGCAGTGATGGATGCATCCACAGTAAGTGCTAAAATTTTCTAAAATTACATTTTGCCAAACAACTTGGGCACAAAGAACACAATAGGGCTAAAAACTACTGAGCAAATTCTGTTTTTTCTTCCCTGATTTCTGGATGCAAAATAATATGCCTATTAATATTTAGATATTAGTTGTGTATGGTGAAATGTTGTTGACACAAGCGTGATTTTGACAAAAATCAGTCAAGCAATTGTGAATAAAACGGGGAAATCAATCAATTGAAACCTTTAAGTACATGTAAACCTGAAG
This sequence comes from Orbicella faveolata, assembly GCF_042242905.1. Classification (NCBI taxonomy): domain Eukaryota; kingdom Metazoa; phylum Cnidaria; class Anthozoa; order Scleractinia; family Merulinidae; genus Orbicella; species Orbicella faveolata. Next base: position 13,737,909 of record NW_028301536.1, on the reverse strand, counting down.
GTTTATGGAATGATGCAACATTGCATTCATTCTGATACAAATCTGCGATAAACTACATTTCATGATGTACATGTGATACTGTATTGCCATATGGTAAGCTGAGAGACACTTGATATACTCTGAGGGGCAATATTTTTCAATGCTAGACTTGCAATGCTAGGTTGCAAGTAATGAGCACTGTGTTCTCATTTTTGCGTAGGAACAGAGTAAATAGTCTTTTAAATGGGTCACGATTTGCAGTCATTGGTCTATATATATAGGTCATCCTTTAAAAACATAGTAATTAGTGTTTATGAAAACTGACAAGAGTTGCACAACAAAAGTTTTTGTATTTAATGCATGTAATCTGTATTAAATGAATGGGTCAGCAGTGCAGCATTTGGCAAGGTCTGCACACCCTGCATGTTTTCAAAAGCATTATTACCATGTGTTTGTGAATTCAATACCTCTTGGTAAGTTCATAGGATCCTGTTAATATTAATTTGTATGGATTGAGTTTGTTGTCAACTGGTTCTTGTCTTTGCTCTGAGTGATTTTTCTCCAGACTCTTCAGTTTTCCTCCTTCCTCAAAATCCCTTCTAGATTCCAATTAGATCTGGAAACAGTGATCAAATAGCCACTGTGTGTGATGTGCCATTGCTAATTTCCTTTTATATTATACAATTCATTAATTTTGTCTTGTGAAAGCCTCCATAAAGTCAATTATATGGTGTTGTGGAATGTGTAATATTTGTACAGTTATCCATGCATTAAAATTAATTATTATTCAACTTTCATACACTGTATGAATTCCGATGTTCTGATTGGCTGATTTGTGCCACGTTATACTAGGTTGTGATGAGACAACCACCTTGACGTCATTATCGTGGTGTAATAGCCATGGTGCAAATTCAACACACCACTGTCATTACACCATGGCTTCAGCTGACTCAGATATAGTGGTTTCAATGCAGTGTTTCTTTGTGCAGTGTATTCAATTTGAATGATAAAATTTTAACGCACTCATTGTTCATCAATTATTGGGATTTACCTGTACTCGTTCACTAACAATGAAGACGAAATTTTCAATACCACACTCAGCGAAGCCTCATGCGGTATTGAAGTTTCTTGTTCATTGTTAGTGAACTCATGCAGGTAAATCCCGATAATTCACTCACTTAGTGCATTAACCTGTAATTACCCACCAGTTTTAAGACATCTCACTCAAAGAGAAAACGGTGTAAAGAATGAATACTACATTGTACCACTGTTTAACAAGCGATGCTACAATAATGGTATCACACAAATGGCCAATCATTAGCAAACATGTCGCAATCATCCTTCTTACTGAACATGTTACCATAGCAACAACACAACCGGTTAAAAAACCCTTACTTTCAGCTTTAAGTGCTTATAACTCAAAAACGAGCTCAGTGACCCCCATATTTAATTATAGAATAATTATTGTGATAAGCATGATAAGATGCAACATTTTACAGAGTTTAAAAAAATGCATGGAGAGTGTACAGAGCCCCCTTAACTTCTCGAAAATTGAAGGGGTTAAGGAATTAAGATAAGTTAATTGGAAAAATGTTACTTGTTAGGGGATACATGATTTGAAAACTGATGTTTTACTTATAGAGTGAGGTGTTTTCTCCTAGAAATCTGAACTGTAATTCTATACTATTTGATACTTGAACTTGAGCACCCATTTTTATCACTGAATTACTGAATTAAATGTAAAAGTGAAACTTTCATTTTGGTAAGATTGAACAAATTCATGGAAAACGATTCAGCACTATACATGTAACTTTGCAAAGCAATATAACTTTGCTTTGTTGATACTTTGTCACGCAACGGTAAGTTCTCTCGGCGTGACTATCCGAGTACATCTTTTGCATCCACGAGAAGACTAGGGAGACCTCAAAATGGTTTTCTAATTAACAAACTGACGTCAGTTTTTTATGCGTCTGTCCTCTTTTTGATGATAAATTGCGTCATAACATTGTCAAAGTGGCTGTGGAACCACGAGCTGCAGACGAGTGGTTCCGCAGTAAACTTTGACAATGTTATGACGAAATTCATCATCAATAAGAGGACAGATGCATAAAAAACTGACGTCAATTTGTTTTTTACAATAAAAAGACCCCAAAATGGTCAGATGCCGGGAATAAATGGGGGGAAAAGAAGCCGTAAACTTGCCGTAAACAAAGAGAAGTGAATTTTATTCAAAATGACGCGAGCAATGTCAATAGCTTTTCTCGCTTTTTGATTGGCTACTTAAGATAGTTTAAGAACTCTCATTGGTTAAAAAGTTGCTGAAAGTTGGACTTGAAAGCTTGCATAAATTAAAATTTTATCCGTCTGTACTCTTATTGATGATAAAAATGAGCCAATCAGTGCGCGAGAAATTAGACAGTCATTGTAAAAAATGTGTTTTAGAAGCGGTTTTGTAAAACCAAAACCAAAGTAATTTCTCTGGCCAATCCACAAAGGACAGAACCAATCCAGTGAACCAATCAAAACTGGAAAAAAAATACCTGTAGCTGACGCGAAGTGCGGGAAAACGAGTCACGTTTGGTTTTGGTTTTACTTCTGATTGGATGAAAAAGTGGCACGAGTTTTTTAAGCCAATCGCCTAGCATAGCAGGATAAAACCAGCGAAAAACGCTCTACTTTCGGGACAATTTTAATTTGTCGATTAGTTTAGTCAATCCCTATTCTCCGAAAGCGAGGGGAAATATTTTTGCTCAACTCATAATTTCTTTGTATAATTTTTAACTCATAAATATTTCTTGTGGTGACCGCCCAGTTTTGCAAGCCTTTCGCAAAACGAGCTATTGCTCCTGTAAAAATGGTGGATGTTTTTTGGCGTACTTTTATTGAATGAAGCTAGTCACTCCGTTTGTTTAACCAAAAACCTTTATATTAAAACGTTTGGTTAGTATAAGAAGAAAGAAAAAAAAAACATTTAGCACTTCATTTCAGCATCTGTCTATGCAAGAGTGCGATATTTTTTAACTGTGAGTTTTTGTTTTGCAGAAAAAACGGTTGGTGTTTATATATGTAACTCGTAGGGCGTTATTTTTTAGGAGGGCTAGGGAAAAAACTAAATCACTAATTGACCACAAGAAGGCCTAGTTACAAAGGAAACTAATTAAGACAAACGTAACTGACTCTTTGCATGGTAATTTTAGCTTTAGGGCAGGACTTGGCGAGCGGTTTTTCGTCTATCAAATTACCTATTTATCTTTGTCAACTTTTGAAACTAGTGTAAAGACTGGCCGATTAGGTTCACAACCCGCATTGTTGATCGAAACTTGAAACCGAGCTTAATTTCAAACGTCTTCGTGGTTGGTTCGCGGCTTTTGCGCTTTTCAACGCAGTGTTTGTGTTGAATAATAGATACATACCTGTTCAAAAGCTGATGAAGGACATGTTTTAATTGGTGTTTCCGAGAAAGTCTGAATCAACGGAAATTCAAACAGGAAAGTGTAAAAAAGGAAAAACAAACAGCTATAAAGTCTTCGCTGTGGTCTCCTGCGTCTTCGGCTTCGTGGAGTTCAACTCAATTGTTTAAGCGGAGTCGTAGACAAAGTCTTGAGCAAGTTGCGGCGAAAACAGAACAGGTATCGAAAGCAATTTTCATTCAAACTCGTAGCCATTGTAGTACTCTCGATATTTATATTTTTTAGAGGTTTTAACGTTTCAGCTGCAAAGCGCAAATAATGTTGGTTTACAGCGTGAAAACAAGAAAGCTGTATACAAAGGGCGAGGTGATTTTGAGGTGCTGAAATCGGTTTTGAAGATTTGCGACGGCTTTACATGTAGACTAGACTCTTTATCGGCGGCGTTTAAGAAATTTCTCTTCGTTTTCTTTTAATTTGAACTGTCCTGAATTTGACAGATTATTTTAATCTTTCAAAGCTTGTTATTTTTGAGGTTGGCCGGCATCACCTTGCACCTTTAAGCGCATATTTGCCGCACCTTTATCTTGACGGAAGTTAGTTTAGCAGCGTGACGTCATTGATACGCGATAATCGATCGTTAGTAGTCATGGCAACACAGGGCCTTGTACCCGGCTGAGTGGTGAAATTGCTTCAATCGAAGAAAAAAAAAACAAGAAGTGTAAAGAGCCATTTATTGGGGATTATAACTGAGGTGAAAGACTTGATCAAAGAGATAATTTCGGCTGATGGATTTTCCGATGCGGTTAGTTGGATTATTAATTCATTCACTGTTGAAGGATTATTGACACGGTATAATTAAGTTTTTTTTTTTTCGATGTATGAACTCCATCTACAGGTATTAGAGAAAAACCTTTAAATTATGGCTTTCGAAGCTATGAAAACACCAACGAGGTGATGATAAACATGAAAGGAACAAAGATTGTTATAAAACTTATCCTATACAAAGAAAATTTTATGAAAAAAGAGTTTTTTTGCCCAGAGATCAGCTACTTTGTAATTCTTGCAGTGTTTGGTCAAAAGGCGAATGAATGACACAGTGTCGCGACAAATTACGAAAGTAAAGCCTGTTATGGTGATATCTCGACTTTTTGTGACCTGTAGAGAATGGTTTTGACCAAACTGGGGTGCTGAAATCTTAGTTATCAGTTAAATTTTCTGCGATTGTCAGATATGCACTTGAAAAATTTTGAGTCCTTTCGTTAGTTATCAGTAGATCTCAATGCAGATTTTGGATCTCAGCTATTGGTTAAAAAGCACCTCATTTCTTAGTCGCCAGTTAATATTTTAATCAATTCTCACTTATCAATAGTCCAGTTTCGAGTCCGCCATGACCACTGATTAAAAGCACTGAGAACGCATTTGCACAGGGTTAGCCTCGACCTAAAGTAAAATATTCACAAATTCCAGCGAGAAGATGACCTGTTTACAGCTCTGTGTATTGTTTAATTTTCAAATTTGTGGCACCTTTCTGCCGGTATTTGTGAATATTTTTTTTAGGTCGAGGCTAACCCTGTGCAAATGCGTTCCCAGTGCTTTTATTCAGCGGTCATAGCGAACTCGAAACTGGACTATTGACAATTGGCTTCATGGCTTTTAAGCAGGAATAATTTCGCGTACTACTTTTAATGCCAGGACTTGGCAAGGGGGATTTTTATGCCTGTAAAATATGGTTATTAGTCTTTGTCAACTTTGGAAACTAATGTAAAGAGTGGTGGATTAGGTTGGCAATCTGCAATATTGATCGAAATTTTTTACGTTTACTTTCGTATGTTCTTTTGTGGTTATCTAGATAATTTTCCTTGAATAATAGATATATGCCTGCTGAGAGCTGATTCAAGATACATGTCTAATATCTCTTACAGGACCAAATTTTCAAGCAAACAGGTTGCAGAGAATTAACAGAATAATCGACTTGGGGGATGTGGGCTTGACGTGGCTCTCTGAACTGCTAATAACATTAAGATCAACAGTCCTTGCTGCGTTAGCTTTGTCCTCTCTTCTTTGTTTTACTCTCACGATGGCACTGTGCTTGTGCTTAACTTTGGACCTCGCTTTGTCATTATAAAAATGAAAAATCTGACGAAATTACGCACATTTGGACACTTGGAAATAGTTTTTAAAAAAATTATGACAGTTGAAACTAGTCGGAAAGGAAAATGTCACCTTGTCGACAGGGAAATGTTTTGCTGGAATTTTGTTTGTTATTGACGGAAAGAAACAGCGATGATCATTAAAAACTAAAATTGTTTTTATTATTGATAATTAATTCTTTTTTTAACCTCCTGCTGTAGGCGAAAAGTTTTCAACTATTAGTTTTGGGAGTGCATATCCGCCTAAAATTTAAGGATCTAAGAAAGCTTACGCTCGTATCACTTATGAAGCCAAGTTATTTCCAAGAAACACTAGGTTAAACTGTGATACTGGACCTATCAGGCAATGTCTTTTGATTGAAAATTTATCACTGAGTAGTGTTCTGAATCAGCGGTTGTTTACGGGGAATTGGGTGCAGTGAAATTTTAGCGTGTATTCCCCAAGTTAACAAACCTAATGCAAGCATTTGAGTAATTTTTACATGGTGTTTGCCTTTCGCAGATCTCGGATTTGATAACTGAGCTTTATTTTGACCGTGCTGTGCTGTTCTGATCTAAAGCAGAGAAGCACTGAAGTTGGTATATTTGCTGCAGCGACCATCTGTCCTTTTTAAAGATCTCAAACTGGATTTACAGGTACGAATCGCCCATAGGTGTAAAAGTTAGAACCCAAGGCCGCGTTGTTCGAAAGCCGGTTAACGCTAACCCTGGATTAAAAGTAAACCCAAGTATTCATTTTTCTGGTGTAAAAACGTTTTTCACTGCTTATGTTTTGGGTAGTTTGAGATTACTCAAGCTCAAAACTGAAGAACAAACAATGTAAACAGAAAACCTCACCACAAAGTTATGAAACTGAAACTTATCAAAATTCTCGCTGATCCTGGGTTAGCTTAATCGGACTTCGAAGAACCCGACGCAGGTTTTTATCCACTGCACTGACTTGCAAAGCATACTAAACAGTGCCGTAAGAAAGTACTGCAAGTGCTAGCTTTCATTTGAATGGTCACACATGTTTTCATCCATGGTATTAACCGTTACTGCTACGTTAACAGACTCGGGTTAACGCTCAAATATTAAGAGTACTGATTTAGTTTTTACATGTTCTTCAGAAAAGTGGCTGATTTTTCTTTAGGCTTGAAAGGAGCCCAGTGAGAAAATGTCGTATTTACGAGAAAGTGCATGTTGTTTTTATTTGACTTCTTTAAGAAGGAAATTATTATAATTTATGTAAAAGATGGTGCAGGATCTGACTCGTCCCATGTCGTCGCTTACAGTTTATCTTAAGTTAACAGTGGTGACGAGTCAGGTGGTGCCAGTTTTTCCGTATTCAGTACTTTAAGAGACACTATAACCTACGATTTTGGGCTGATACAGTGAAAGTTCATGTAAAAAAATCCAATCAAACAAAACTTAGATCGTAAAAAAGGTCAACATTAAAGCTTAATCATCAAGAGGTTGGACATGAATTGCTAACTCAAACCTTAGAGATCGTAATCTCTCGAGGTTTTGTTGTTGTTGGTGGTGGTGGTTAAGCCTGCGGCAATGAACACACCTTGATCTGTTTTAGTCAAACACAAGGCGAAAAATCGGTCAGAGCTACCAATTTCATTAGTGGCAGGAATAATCCTTGTTCCTTTTAGTAGCAAATATTTATTTTTAACTATTGACCTGGAGCTAAATTGAAAAAAAACAAAATATAATGAACACACTGGTGTTAGCAGCTGTGTGATACATACGGCACCTTTGAAAAATTAATTTTATGCGAGTTTCTTCCTGTTTATGAAGGGCAACGGTGGTGTTTGGGTAGCGGCCGTTTCTTCGTTTTAAAGGTAAGACTTCCGAGTTGGAAAAGTTTTTCAGTGTATTTCCGTGTTAAAATTGAAATGATAGAAAGGGTTTGCTTTCCTCGAAAATCCCCGCGCCGTTAATTTCTTTTGTAGGTAATGTGATGGTTGAACGACATGAGTATATATTTTCCTCAAAGCTCTCCAGCAGTTGAATTGTCTGTTATCAGATTTGTATATTCTCAGCAAAACATGACTCGATCCCCCGTTTATAACAAAGATATAGAATATATCTCTGTTAGTCTCGACCGAAATGTTCACTTCTGTATAACCGATATTAGAATTGTGTCTGGCAAAGGAACCCCTTTTGTAAAATAGCTTCGTGCCCGCTCTCTTGCATGAGGCGGCCTTTTTTGTTTAAGTTTTTCTGTTTTGAGAATTATTCACACATTTAGCAACTTGGTACGAATTGGTTTATGTTGCGCAAGTTCTCCTTTTTGAGAGAAAAAACGGTAAACGTGCTTTGAATTTCCAGCGAAATTCATGCGAGGAACAAATTGTTAGTATTGTACATGCTTGTTCTGTCAGTTTACCTTGTAAGAGTTTTTATGTAAGAGAAAATAATGTTATTAGCTAGTTTACAGTTACATGTAGTTTATATTCGATCCAGTAGGTGGAACGGTCGCCTATTCAGGTAATTTTAATTAGTTTTGCGAACCAATTTACCATCTGTACCACATCCGGAAAGGTGACAACTTATTTTACTTACTTTTGCTGATAACAAAATAAAATCGAGCCGGTGTTGGACTCAAATATCTTATTTGACGCTTGAACTGACTTAAGAACTTGATAAAAAAAAACATTGATTAGGTCCATAAAGTAATGCGCTCACACTCTTTTTTATAACAATATACTTAATAAGAATATCAAAGCTGAAATTTGCGGAATTTTAAGAATATTGGAAGAATAAACCCGAGGCTGAGATCTTGCAAAGAATAATTTTGGAGGTTGAAAAAAATTATTCCATTCTCAAAACTGCAAAACTAGCCAAGTAACAAAAATAGCACTAGCTGTATGTTCGATGCTAATAGCATTTCTGCAAGAAGTTATGTGTGTCAAATCAGGCTTTAGTGCATTTACTCTGGCTCAAAAATTACTTCAACTAAGAATATAAGAATATTCACAAGAATATTTTCAAAGTAAAATCATCAGATTAAAAAGAGAATATTCAGCCTTGGCGAGAAAAACAATACTCTTAGATAAAAAAAATAGTGTAGTTACAAAGAAAGGTCTCAACAGTCACGAAGTAGTTTTGTCGTGGGCGGCCGCTAATGCTCGGTTATGGCTCGTGTTCAGTCGGTTATATTCGGTTGAATTCGTAATATTATGCGCACAAATACATAAAAGAAGATGCTGCTGTTGTCAATCAACTTGGTACTTTCATTTGTGACAATGAAGCACTTGTAAGAGGAAGGAATTACAGTGAGTCGTTTAGCGGAATTTTTGTTTTGCTTCCATTTTAATTTTGAGGTAGGCTATTCTCTCGTGCAGTAAGTTAAATTATGTATAAGTAGGCGAAACATGGTAAATATCGTTTTGTTGTCTTGGTTATATTCAGAAGTTAGCGAAGTTAGGTAATCGCTCGGCTAAGTGTGTGGGTGTTAGATAGCTCCTGTTTAGATCATGTTTTCATGATTTTTGCCGGTAAAATAACTGTCTTCGATTCTGCAAGGTGCAGTGATAAACATCTTTAATACGACTCGTTTGCTCGAGTTTACAGTACGTGCAAATTATCAGGTAGCTAGTTGTTACTCACTGTAATTTGTGTCAAGTCAATTGGACCCCGCTACAGTCACGAACTCGAACAACGTCTCGATTCTATCGTCCAAAATTTGTTTTCTTGGAAAACGTGACGATAGTAATCGAAAAATAGATAAAGCTGCCTTAATTATGGCTTAGTTTAGTTTTCACGTATAGTTCCCGAATGAGACTACTTTATGAGTTTGTTGCCGTTTCCATGTACGTTAATGTAAAATTCGGTGCCTGTTTCATAGGTCTCAGTATTAATGCACAGAGATTAGGAATCGTACGTCAGAAGGAACCGTTGGTAAAGGGTTGTGCATGTGGGCAATTCAATATTTGCGCGTGTTATTATCAACGTTATCTTTCAAGAGTATTGAGTATTCACACTAGACAACATTTCGAGTAACTCAGTGAACGAACATTGTAAATATATTTGGCGAAACATGCTGGCAACAAAGGTAAATGTTGACTTTAAAAGTTTAATGTTTGAAGAACTGACTGCTTCGAGCGCAAGGCTTGAAGAAGGAAACAGTCTCCTTTTAGCATAAATTTTGTGTCTTTTGGCGCGGAACGTTCGTGAAAACTGTCAACAGAATTTTCACCAGTTATTTAAAACCGAGAGTTAATGGCCCATTAGTCAAGAGCCAAGTTTGCAAACAGAAGCAATATTCGTGAGCAATTTAAGCATTTCAAGACCATATCCTTCAGAATTTCGTTGAATATTCACCACAGCTTTTAGGCCCGAAACCTTTAAAGAGCATATAATCCGCCTTCAGGCCATATTGAAATATTCGGCTCTTTTTAAAACGACGGCCACCTTTGTGAGCGTGAGTTGCCAACGGCTTCAAGACCGCACTAACTACTACTATTCTTTCCTTCATATTTCCCTGCGGGTTGTGTTTGTTTCATGCAAATAATTTTCCCGCATGGCTCAAGGTGAATAACAGGGTTTACCTATAGGTGCCCCAGTTTCATTATCCTTCGCGGTCAAGTGAAATAGCAGTTTTTCAGCAGAGGTATTTATTTTGAATAGCAAACACTGATTCGTGTGGTTGGTGTTGATATGGATAAATTCACACCAGGGAGAATTTCTTGACCGGAAAAAAGCAGCTCATTTTCATGAATTTAATTGGGTTTACCTTGTAAGTTTTGTTTAGGGTTCTCGTTAGTTTCAATTGTATTATATTCAAGATAACCCCTTGGTGTTTTCTATTTTTATTATTTTATTTCATTGCATGTCGACCTCAGTTTAGACATCATTTTTCTTAGTATTTTTGTTAGCTTAGTACTTTTCATATTGCGCTTTCAAATAACATCTGCCTGCCGATGGCTACCTTAATGTGTCATGCGAATTCGTGGTCCTTTTTATATTAAAAGGTTTTTGATAAGACTTGACAGACATTTCAATTCCTGTCACGATGGTGTTCGAAATTTGAAAAAAGCATATGTTTTCTCGCATTTGAGGGGTTGCTCTACCAGTATATCATCTGTTATTGGCGAATTTCACCACCGTTTGCACAGCTGTTCATAAATCCCTTTAACAGAATTCGCGTTGAGCATTTCTTATCTGAGAAAAATTTTGCTATGCTAATTTTACAATGTTGTAGTATTATAAGTTACAGCCTTTTTCAGTTTGTTCCAAAGGTTTCTCTGGGTGTTTTATGATCAGTAGGATTTTTGCGACTCAAAAGAAAGTTAAGCTTACACGTTTATTTGGAAGGGATTTTGCGCTAGTAAAATTTGGGTACGTTTGAAAAAAACCCTGTGATAACTACAGATATCATCCAAATACTCCAAACATAGTGATATGAAACTCACGAGCCGAGAAACACATCTGGCTGTCAACTGAACATATTGAATAAGAGTATTGAAAAGAATATTTTACAAGATTGAAAGAAATTAATATGTTGTCCCTTATGAGCGTGTTATTACATTCAGTGTGGGAGGAGCTTGATTTAGAACGGGAGGAGGGTACGGTGGTTCGGAGCTTTTATAGGCGTTTGACTGAAGAGCGTTCTTCGCAAAACAAAGGCTTCTTTACTTGAGGTGCCAGGTTTGGGTTTAGATTGAGATTAAGATTGAGATGCAATCCCGTGGTAACTAAAGATGTCATGCAAATACTCTAAACATAGTGGTATGAAACTCGCAAAAAACACATTTGGCTGTCAACTGAGCATAGTGAGTAAGAATGTTGAAAAGAATATTTTACAAGATTGAAAGAGATTAATATGTTGTCCTTTATGAACGTATTATTATATTCAGAGTGGGAGGCCTTTGTTTCAGAAAGGCAGTAAGGTTGTTTTGTAAAAAGGAGGAGGTGTATAATGATTGGGAGCTTTTAGGCCTTTGACTGAAGATCGTTCTGCATAGAAGAAAGGCCACTTTACTAGCGCCGCGTTTGGGTTAGATTGAGATGTAGATTTTTGATTTTTTGTAGTGGTTGATTTTTTTGATGGTCGACATTTCATCTTTGTATGCTGCAGTTCAGCGTCAATCAAGTTTCTCGTCATACAATCGAGACGCAATTTATCCTAAAACTCACAGGGATGTTATGATAGAGTGTTTGTCATTGAAGGTTTGACGTTGCCCTGGAGGCATTGTTTGTTGGCAAATTTTAAATTTCTGTACACACTAATGCTTGGGAGGCGAGGTGGCCTCATGGTTAGCGCGCTGGATTCGAGTTGCCCGGGTTCGAGACGTTGCCGGGCTCATTGCGCTATGTTCTTAGGCGAGACACTTTACTCCGACATTGCCTCTCTACATAGGAGTGAAGACAGGTACCGGCGACGTTATTGCTGGGGGTAACCCTGTCATTCACTAGCATTCCTTGTCGCTTCGTGCTAATGTAACTAGAGATAAGCGCCGGCCTGATGGGCCACTTTGCTCGTATGTAGACTTTACCTACCTTACCAACTAATATCGCAGCACAGCTTTTTTGACCTGTTTTTGAAATTACGTTACAGTTAAAGGTCTTGAAGGTCACCTTAAATTGATATTATCATAAATGTGAGGTGGCTCTAAACCCCTCGACAGAGTACATGCATAATCTGTTGTTGCCTTATCAGTTAATTTTGTAGTCAAACGTATTTTGAACATGCTATATAGGTTAACTTGACACTTTTCCTGCTTTGTCTTAACTTTGGGCTCGGTGCGATAAAATGCCCGTGAAGGGAAAGTGGTAAGAACTATGAGCAACCATGATGAAAAATTAAATTCTCCAAACTGGTGCCACCAGAAATTCAACAGACCCTGACCACTTAAGGGAAACTCTCAATCATGTTGGCTGACAAGAGGGCTTAAAGGGTTAATTACACCCAATTATTTTTCTCTGCAGGGTCGGTTTTGTTCAGCTGCATGTGTTGTTGACCGCTTCATTCTCTGTTGTTGATTAAGAACCTGTGACAGGTAAGCGTGTGTTTTTAGTCTTGTCAACCTTCAGAATGTCTTACTTCAGACCTTTGCAATGTTCCAAACGTGCTTCATTGTGTAGCATTTTACCTCGCTAATTGTAATTATCCCTTAATGTGTTTTTGTGCGCAGTCAGCATCGGCGTTCCAGAATGTACTTGTTTCAGCTCATTACTGTGTTAAAAACACTTGGCATGGTCGGTAATTTGGCTCAATGCATTTTCAAAATTTCCGTTCGCTAATGTATATATCTATATTTTTATTTTGGCGCAGTTATTGATTAGAATTTGTTTCAACGCAATAATATTGCAGGGCTTTCGGCGTATCTTATCAAGCTGTACATAATCCCATGTTTGACACCTGTATAGAGGAGTGGTCTTAATTTTAAGAGGAGGGTTATCGTCCGATTGTAACTTCAAGAGTTTTAATGTAGTGTTTCCACATATTTTACCCAGTTGTTCAAACTTGTCGCGGTATTCATGTTAAAGATGTTTTTGTATTGGATATTTTTTAGCGAATTTGATATATTTTATTCATAGCATGAAACATTTAACGAAGTTCGTCTTGCAGGTTGATAGCTATCATTGCACAGGTTGTTTTCTTGTTTTTGAGATAATTCTTTGTGTTTAACGAACGGATCAATCTAAAGCGAAAAATCTACAAACTGTTTGAACATTTTTTTGATACTGAAAATGTTAAGACTTTTATGTGTCAATGTACAGCTCTGGAGAAAGAACTCCTTGAATTTTATAAAGTTGTTGCTTGAACATGTGTCAAACGTTGTGCAATCCCGGCATACGAAACATGGTGAACTGTGAAGCTATCATGTAAAGAACAAACTTTGCGGAACCGGAAAGTTTAATCCTAAAACACATTGCCCCTGTACACAGAACGGACAGCTAACAAGTTATCCGTTAAAACGCATGACTATTACCGACCATTTTAGACAGATAGCTCGTCTAATTTCACTTCTCAAATTGGTCTTCGCTATAGACTGGTAAAGTTAAATCCATTGTATGTTGCAAACCTTGACTTGTTTGGAACACAAAACGAAGCTGAGATGGCATGAATTTGAAAATAAGTTAAATAAAGCAACGTGGCAAACTTTTGTAGCAAGGTAGTATTCTACACGACTAAGTATAACTGGCCAAATAGTGTTAAGAAAATCAGAAGATGGAGGTAATAGAATGTGATTTCCATATTGGTGTACAACTGTTAGTTGACCATAACAGCTAGAAGCGTAGCACGTGGAAAACTGAATTTTTAAGTTATCTATTGAATGAATTCTGTACATGTGTACAAGTACACATTTCAATATCTAAGCTGAAGAGTCCTGATAGTTTAAAGTCTATTTACAGAGTGAAAATTTTGATATTTTTCCTTTTAACGAGTATTCACGACTGCATAACGTCCTTGATAAAGACTTCATTATGTCTTCCTTAAAAGAGAATCAAAACTGTTCCAAAACAAAGTTGAACTGCTGGAAGTCTGGACTATTAAAAACCATCCCTCCTGGACTGCAGGACGTTATACCATTGTTAACAGATAATTTGAGCGTTAAAATTTGGAATTCCTCACTGCGCGAAAAAGTTCAGTGACTGATTTTACGCCTGAGTATAAACGGTTATACGTGGACTACGGATAGTTTGTCGCAGATAAATGGTTGTTTTCACTTTACATGCAGATGGATATCTCATGTCAGGCCAGCCATCTGTGTCAAATGACCGTGTAGAGAGTAAAAGAGAGAGAAACCTATAGTCTATTGGGGTCCCTGATTGGGGTCTGATTATTAAAACTATTTTTCATGCTGATTACTTACAATCCTAATTTGTCTTTGTTATCTTCTTTGTTTTGTCCGTGGTTCGCACAGCTTGCACTGGTTTTGATGTCCCAGTCAGTCAAAGTCTAAATCGAACGTTCCACTGGTGGAAAGAGGTTATTACATGAGATGATATCCACGCGTTACTGCCCCTATGTTTCGCGCTGGTTTTGTATTTTCGTGTGAAAATTGACAAACTAAATCAAAAATATCCCTGGATTCAATTTGGCTGTTATTCTGGTTCCAGAGGTCTTTGTTTCTTTGCAGAGGTCAACGCATCGATTTAAACATCTTGGGTTCAGGAGTTTTGTACCTATTTCACAAAACGTCGGGCGAAAAAAAAAATGAAATGGTTTTTAAGTCGATTGTCCACTTTTCCACTACATTACTAATATAGACACTCATCTAAATATTTTTAAACGTTTAACACTTGTGAATTGGTTGAAATTTTCTTTTTTTGATTATTTTCGCCACATAAAATCCTCGGACGTGCTACAGTGCGACCCATGTATACGAAAGAATATGTTTGCTCAAAATTGTGTTCTCTGTTTTCATTGTTGTTTAAAAACCGGCGAACGTCTAGATATGAAGTGTAGGTTAGTCAATACTGAATTTTGCAATAATTGGCGTAAACCACATAAAGGTGTTGACACTATTTAAGGAATTTTCACCTAAAATGGCATCATGCAATAGTTGCCTCATTGTAATGCAACCATCTGTTTCACCAAACATTTGTACCTTCAGCAAGAACTTGAAGTAAATTTGACTGACATTCACGTGAAAATTACTACAGACTTGACCTTTTGAAACCAGGCTTTTATGTTTGAAAGACCAGAGATGTTGATTGTGAGTCATCATTTTATTCTTAATAGGAAAAAATAATAAAATTTGCCTGAAGAAATCACCGTGTTTACACAGAGCTGTTCAGACCATACGGTTGACCAATCACAGCGCCTTTTTTGTCGCTAAAACTTTCAGCTTATGGCTACTAACCGGATATGAATGAACTGCGTGGCTTTACTGGTGAAACTGCCTTTTTTTATTCGGAAAATTTCACAGAGACATTGCATTTTATCGCCGGTGTTATTTAAATTGTTGTTGTGTTTTTGAGGACGTGGTCAGTAGTTATCGTGCACCTCCTATGAGGTTAACCCACTGTTTTCATTTTGTGACTTGCAATAAACGCAAAGTTTTGATATTATCCCGGCGTTACAGCTGGTGTTGTTTTTCGCTTTTCTCCCGTCGTTAATCAGCGTTTCTCTTTGTAATTCTGTTGGCCATGCTGGTAATATGGTTCCCTGGCATGTGGTTCCAACGCGAAACTTCTCGAAGGTGAGACCCTGTGATTGCAAATTTCTGTATTGCAGTTTTAGATAGGTGATATTCGCAAAGAAGCTTTGTACATGAGCACTTGACTCAGAAGCCAGTTTGCACTGAATAACGTGGGAAGCGAGGAACGATTTCAATTTTCCCAGCGCATTTAGATGACGTGTTTTTGCCGAAGAACAATCATTCGGACTACGCAGAACAAAATTGAATTTCAAAACTGTCAACTTCCAAAATTTGTCGCGTTAATTTTATCAGTAACAACTTTCATTTTCAATACCGTCTGATTTCATCGAACCAGAATTGAAAAGATTAATTTACTGCATTTTTGTCATGGAAGGAAACTCAAGTCCCTTTCGAAGCAAAGTCCTCTTTTCTATCATTTCAAATACATAAAATATTGTTAAAGAATATTGTATGTCATTCGCCGGTCGCCTCACCCAGCCGTCGTTTTGTTTACACTCAATCGAACCTTGTACTATCGTGTTTTTAATTTCGGTTACTAATTGGTTTCTTAAGTGTGGGCTCCATATTTTGTCTCTGCTGTCAATTATTTCGATTATTCGCGTCCAAGAATAGTTCGGCATCTGCCAAAAGCTTGCGGATTTGAGTTTTGTTGTTATTATTTTCCTCGTCCTTTGAAAAACGTCCGACACAACGCGGTGAAATATCTCGACCTTTTATTTCCAGTGTATTGCCCGAGAATTTATACAAGTGATGAATTATTCGTCTAGACTAATTAGCCGTCCTACAAATGAAAGGACCAATTTTTTTTATTGGCTGTTTTGAAATAACAAGCGAAAACAAAGACAAAGTACCTGTGCAGATTTTGGATGAACAATCGTTCTGAATCAGTGGCAATTAGAAGAAAAGTGCGAGAAAATGTGGTCCATATTCCCAGGCAATTTGACCGGTCGAATCTCTCAATGGTCTTCAAAAAATTCCACACAGGAATCAGTGTTTTCAACTCAGTGACATTGTCAACTTATAAATTCTCCTACTGATTCGCGTACATTCTGTAATTTATTGTTATGAGAATTCGCTAGTACATCAGGACAAAACCGGTGTTTGATGATTATTTTTATTCTCCTCAAGTGTCTGCTTGACAAAGCTTTGATCAATGTAACGAGAATTAAGATTTCTGATCGCTGTTTTACTTTATCGTAACTTAGCCAAGTTTGTCCGACCGTTATCCGTGCATTTAACAACGTCCAAGCTGGTAGTCCGCATCCTTCCCTATACGCGCAGTTCCGCGCAAATACCTTTCGCTACACTAAGAAAGCTTCGTGCGTTCACACTGTTTCTTGCCCACAGGAAAACGAAACAACCTCCATTTGGTAGTCTTGGGCTGGTGTTAACATTTCGTCGCATACATGAACAATGACGGATCAAAAAGAAAAAACAAACAAACAAACAAACAAAAAAAGAAAACCGAAAAAAATTATGGTTACCAAAGATCCAGGGCGTTGTTGTTATCAATTTCGATTAGTTCTAATCTCGTTATCACCTTATTTAAATTGATATTAATGTAATAATTTTCCTTCCCTCAGGGTCATGTTTTTCTCCAGTTGTTTGACGTATATGCTGTAGAGTTATACCGCTAGAAATGCAAAACGACGACGTCAAGCCTGACGAGAGAGATCTGTTGTGTGGGTGGAGATCATTCAGACCTAAAGTCCTACAGAAACTCAACTCGCCAAAATGGTTTCTCGTGTTTCTTACTCTTTACTCCTTCATGCAAGGTAAGAGAAATTTCCTTCTCATCCTCCAACTTCATTTAATTTATTTATACACAGGAACATATACTGCGTGCGGTGGCTTCATGGTTAGTGCGCTGGACTCCGGATCAAGCGCTCCGGGTTCGAACCATTGTGTTGTGTTCTTTGGCAGGACACTTTACTCTCACAGAGCTTAATCCACCCAGGTGAATGAAAGTGTACCGGCAAATTTAATGCCGGGGGATAACCCTGCGGTGGACTAGCATCCTATCCAGGGAGGAGTAGAAATACTCCTAGTCGCTTCGTGCTACTGAAACCGGAGATAAGCGCCGGCCTGGTGGGCCACTCGGCTTGTATACAGACTTTTGTACTGAGTTCTTAGGATTTAGGTCATTCAGACAAAATACTGGGGGAATAAAAGACTTAAACGGCATCGGGGGAGGGGGGAGTAGAGTAAAATTCTCATGTAGGTAGACTTTTTTCCCCTTCTGTTTAGGAATGATTGCCACAGGGCTGACAGCTGCAGGTCTCACTTCGCTCGAGAAGAGATTCAAACTAAGCAGCAAGCAGACCGGTATGATAATAGCAGCAAATGACGTATCCGCGCTTCTTCTAATCATCTTCATTAGTTACTTTGGAGGCCACAGGAACAAAGCGCGCTGGCTAGGCATAGGAGCCCTGGTAACTAGCTTAGGATGTCTACTGTTCGCCTTGCCCCACGTATTGGTGGGCAAGTACACCCCTCTTCAATTTGAAACGGCTGGGACCAGAGACGCGTGTCTGTTCAACACTACTGGAATACCTAGGGACGAAGAGACATGTGCAGAAGCCAAAGGATATACCGCCTGGAAGTACATGCTTGTGTTTATAGGAGCTAAGCTTCTCTTAGGTGCTGGGACCACGCCCCTGTTTACACTTGGTCCGGCGTATATTGATGAGAATGTGAACCCCAAGGTGGCACCCATGTATCTTGGGGTGTGGTTTACGGCCACGTTTTTCGGCCCTGGAATTGGTTACGTAGCAGGAGGGTCGCTTCTGAATGTCTGGGTAGATCTCATTCAGGTAAGGCGTCTAAAACCTTTGAACGACTTTATCCACTTTTATCCGCTTCCCATACCGGTATTGCTGGTCTCAGAGCCTCTATATTTAATTACCGTCTCCCTTGGGTTCCATTTCCTAACAAAGCAGTTTGTTTTAAACAGAAGTTATGTATTTCTCCATTTATTTACTCTTCTGGAACTGTTTCTTCTAGCCTCCTGGAGTTGACCTGACTCCCGATGATCCCCGCTGGATCGGGGCCTGGTGGCTAGGGTACTTTTTCGGGGGACTTCTACTGCTATGTACCTCAATAGCTCTCCTTGGCTATCCTAAAGAGATGCCAGGGGCCCGAGAACGACGAATGACAGCGATAAAGGAGGGACTTTTACCCCCTAGAGATGAGCACATCCAAGGACGACTAAAGGATATTTTACCAGCCACGAAAGCCATTCTGACAAACAAAACGTTCATGCTAAACACCTGTGCTTTTTGCTGTACTACGCTCATCGCCACAGGACTAGGGCCGTTCGTCTCTAAGTTTATTCAGTCGCAGTTCGGCAAGTCCTCTTCTACAGCAGGTTAGTAAAGAGCAGCCACCGAGAATACTATATGAACCTTTATGTGAGTACGGCAGGTTTTCCTTTTACTATGAGCCGACTTGGAATACAGTGGAACCCATTAATGCAGTCACCAACGGCCATAAAAATCTGGCCGTATTAACGGGGTGGCCGTATTAAAGGAGTTCTTTAAATAAGACGAAGACTGACTGAGTATTTGTTCGGACCAGAATAAAGTGGACGTTATAACGAGGTGGCCGTATGAACGGGGTGGCCGAAAGGCTGGGTTCTACTGCATCTAGTTTCGTGACGTGCTCCGAAAATAATCTTCTTTGCACCTAAATTTGTCACACAACGAGTATGTGACGTTAATAAAAGCTGCAGATCAGCTGCGACGTTGCGTGACGAGTCAAATCATCGGTTGGCTGCCAACGTGTTGGAGGCTCATTTTAAGTGTGCTTTTCCCTAGGAATCCTCTCTGGCATCGTGATTATCCCAGGGACCGCGGGCGGTATTTTCCTGGGGAGTTACCTGGTCAAGAGGGTCGATGTGAGACGTTCGTGTAAAATCGCCGCCAAGTACTGCTTTATCTTCCAGTTCATCGGCACTTGGGCTGTGCTAACATTTCTCATTCCCGGCTGTAAGACCACATTGCTTGCTGGGATCAGTCAACCATACAACAACAGGTACAAAGAACCTTTCTGACCAAAGTTCGTATTCTCCTTACTTCCTGTCATACATCCCTTTTGATATTAGTGCAGAGAATTTGGTAGTGCATCAGGGTCACATCTCTTTTTGATGTTTTTCGTTATTATCATACCCACTCTGTTTGGCCCCATCCATCATTCCCTCTTTGCTTGGCAATGCAGTTCTTAGGAGAAGTGAAAGTATCATTCTTTGCCATAAAGAGTTGGAACATTTCTTGACTTATAATATCTCCTTAAAAATAGATTTTTCAATTTTGAAAATTTGGAAGGTGACAGGGCACAAGTTCGCTATTTCTTCGTTAATGGATAGGTTGTGAAGCTCCTTCGATTTCTAATTTTAATTTTGTCGACGTTTTTCTTGCGTTTTGAGGTGTTTTCATCACTTTATATTTCTACTTTTCTTTGATTTCGCATATAGTAGCCTGTTAACTGTTAACTCTGAGTGCACTATTTTACAGAACACTGACCGAGATTAACAAGTCTGCTCCATGTAATTCTCTGTGTCACTGTAATAGCCGTGACTATGATCCAGTTTGTGGAGTCGATGAGTTGTCCTACTTCTCTCCGTGTCACGCTGGATGCACGATACGAAAGATGGACGGAAGAAAAGAGGTAAAGTTCACTGCACAACCTCTGATAAAGCCAGCTACACTTAGTTACGTTTGACCTGTAGTGGCATTTATCTTGATCTTTTTTCGGGGGGAATCAACAAACTAAGTTTTTCGGCATTTTTCAGGCACAGAATCTTTTTCATGTTTAAGCCCGGTCATCTGGAAAAGCCGTCAGGGCCGGTGGTGGTCTTACGGACGAAAAAACAAAACAAAAATGAAAGACGCCACTGGGCTTATACTCTTTCCTGTGTTTATTTTTGCCGCAGGTGTATGAAAGCTGTCGTTGTATACCGTCTCAAGAGAAGCCTCTTCCTTACGGCACAGCCAAACAGGGGACGTGTGACCGGGATTGTAAGAATTTGGTTCCATTTCTGTTCGGCGCTGTTGTGCTGCTTATCTTCAATTTTATGAACGCCACGCCCAACAAAACTGTCGTGTTGAGGTGGGTTCTTGTATTTTCCAGTTGTGTTTCAGCTCTTTTCTTGCTGTGAGTTTTGATAAGTTTCTTTGAACACTTTTTTTCAGCCGAAGTGACTGTGGGTTAATATAGGCTATGGCCTACGTAGGTGCGTCTATCGCTAATGGCAGCCCTGATGGTGTTTGTTCCACATCGTTCTTTTATTTGTGCTTGTTTGTGCACTGTTTTTGAACTTGATTTTTGTGTTGGTTAGACTATAAACCGCTCATAACAGTCCTATTTTAACCTGAGCTGGTTTGGAGTCTATAATGATAAATTTTGCAAATTGAGCTTAGCATTGTTTTATTTCTCGCCATCGTTTTCCTCAGTGGAGGGACCGTACATCCAAAAATCAGTGACGAGAAGAACTTATGATTCTCACTAGCCCGTCAAGCCAATTAAGAGCTTGCACTTGCACTTGCTTACGTGCCCAAATTTGCTCCTTAAGCTCATCACGATGAGGTGACGTCATGTTGCTTAGCAACGTCAGTACCTGATATCGCGGGCTCAGTCAAAAGGTTTCTTACTTAGACTTCCTTGTTTTTCAGATGTGTTCCAGACAATCAGAGGACGTACGCTCTAGGCCTGCAGTGGTTGTTTCTGTGTATGTTTGGTTCTATGCCTGGTCCTGTTATATTCGGTGCGTTTATAGACAAGACATGCATCCTGTGGGAGGAGACGTGTAGCGGCAGAGGAAGCTGTTTGGAGTACAACAACGAACTTCTCAGCTATTTGCTAGTGGCAGCTGGTCTCTTCTTTCAAAGTAAGACAGCTTTTTTTTTTTCGTGTTTGGCCATCTGGTGTTCCTCTTCACGCGCTGATTTCTTCCAGCGTTCGAGATTAAAACCGAAGAAATGACGTAGCCCTATTATGATCTGTGCAGTCTCTGATTGGTTATTGCTTGCGTGCGTAAATCCGTAACCCAGCAACAACCAATCAGACTCTACACAGGTCTCTGTATAGCTGCGTCATCAGTATGGAATGTCAGACATCTACGCCGGTTGAAGAGACAATAAACGTATTCTCGGCATTTGACTGGAACTAGCTTGCAAGTGAGGCTAATGCGGGGAGTGTTTTCAAATGTAGATGACGTTTATCTCTTTTTAATGATATTCCACCGCATGAGCCTTCATGGCAAGCTAGTGCCAGTCCAACACCGAGAATACGACTATGGTCTAATAATGAAAAGAGCGAATAAAGAGGTGATTGGGTAATGCTGTTTGGCAAAAGAGTGCAGTTAAATAAACTATCCGCTCGTAGACTTATCATTGCAACCTAGAATGCACATAAGCAAATAGTAGAGTACCTTCTAAATCGCATAGGGAAAGGAGAGAGCATTGCAGCTATTAAAGGCTTAGAACTTTACTGGGTATCTTAAACGAAACGTCTTGTAAATCGCAACAACTGGAGGTGAAGCGAGTGTTAGTAACTCACTGCGTTGAAAACGTTGGAGCAGAATGCCAACCCGTAATCTCAATAGCATTGTTTGGTTTTCCTCTTGCAGTCCTTTCAGCCGCTCTCTACTTCGGTTCATGGTTCTTCTGCAAGCCAAACGATCCAAACCCGGATGTAGACCATCCAGCTCAGTCGCAAACTCGCCTTAGCCCTCCTCAGACACCTGTGCCAGGCCTGGAAATCCGCCAACAGCGGCAAGCTGCTGGTCAGCAGACCACTTCAAAGGAAGAAACTCTTGCGCAGGCTGATCCTGACAGCGGAAGCCTCTCCCCAGTCCCTGGCTTTGCGCGGTATGCAACTGATGACGAAAGTGTCTTCCTTTCTTTTAAGAATGCGGGAGATGAGAGCCGATGTAGTTTTCTTCCTGTTACGCAGTTCGAATCTTCGATTTAGAGGTGAATGTTTTCATTACGATGCGCCAAAACAGAAACGAACGCCTCTCATGTTAGGAAATACTAACTCTTGAGTCCTTATTTCATATAAACATTAAGTACCTGACTGGATACAACCCAAAATAGACAAACCATTTAAATAACATCTGATAGCTGCTAGCAGCTTTTATAACGTTTGTAGTAACTGGAACGTAGTTTTCCAGTATTGGGACGTTTTGAAATTATCCCACAAGTCACAGGCAATCTTTCATGCGAAGCGCGATGCATATAAGATGAAAGATCACTCTTTAAGAAAAGATGAAAGATCACTTTTTTAAAAAAAAAATATCGACACGTTCGTTAAGGTAATTTAGAAGTCAACCTGTGTCCCAGTTAGCAAAAAAGGTCTACTTGTATTGAACTAAATATAAACAAAAAGCCAAGAGAGAAGGGTGACTGCGAGGCCAGACTTCGCTTTGCAATATTTTGCTTCTACCTTGACGAAAGGGACCGATTGCAGTGTTTTCACGTCTAGTTGCGAGGTTAAAACTAAAGTCTATACTCCGAAACGGCCTTTTCATGTAAATTCTTTGCAGGTTTAGCCTCTTTGTACGTACGCAACGGATTAAATCTCGGTTAACTGAAACCAATATTTTGGATACATTTTAAAACGATTGAGACACTGCGTACACTAACAAAGTAATTTTTGTTCAGAATCACCTCTAAGTATAGTTTCTATCTATGGTAAATTTAAATTGAATCTGGTTTCGTTTATTTTACGAATTTTTTTATTTGTTATTAAGTTTGAAATTTTCTTATCGTTTGTTGCCATAGACATGGTCAAGGCGGTTTTCTACATTTGTTATTCGTACTTTTTGGATAGGGCACACTTATCCGTTTATTTTTGATATACCACACAATAGATCGACTAGTTTAGCTCGAGAGGGTTCTTCAAATACAATTTCTCACGAAGGGTTATTTTTTCTAGACACATTTTAAGATTAATATAAAGCATTATTTTCATTGCATAAATTCTTAGTTAACTTAAGGATTGTACAATATATGAATTCAACGTGACTCAAATGGAAAAAGAAATTCTGACTTTCAATTGTAAATAGACACCCGCCTCTCACTGCTCCAGCCGCTACGTACGGACGTTCTTGCACAAACACCCGTTGTGGCCGGCATCGACGAGGAAAGGATATATATTTACAGGCTACCTAAATCAAGAGTTAACTATTAATTATAAATGAAATATGTTAATACTCTTTAAACTGCTATTTCAGTGGAAAGGGCTTTTTTGTACCGTTCACTAGGATTATAACGCATCTTTACATCTTGAGCTTTTCTATAACAGTAGCAAAACGCCTTTCCCGTTTTTTAAAATTAGTACTGAAAAATACCATGCCGAGTTTGAAGAATGATGATATAATAATAATTATTAATGAAGTTGTATGGATAATTGTATATAGAATAGTAAAAGAAAGTTATATGGTAGTCACTCAGGAGATATTCAGCCGTGTTCAATCATTCAGAGGCTAGTAAGATTTTTTTTTCAGTTAAGTGCTAAAGCCTGTGTAGGCCCGTAAAGTTTGCGTTGTAAGCAAATTAAGCACGGACTGGTGCTGTAAGCTCCCTAGTTGTTGTAGCTTCACATAAGGATGTGGTTAGGTTGCACTGAATAGAAGAGACGCTGCCAATCCTTTTTAGGCGTTGGCTATGATTAAAAGGGACTGGTGGAGAAGCGATGACCGGATGTCTTTTGAGTTTAACATGATGCTATTTACAGTGTGTTGTGGTTTGATTTCCAAGAAAACGAGTTTAGAGGTTCGCATTCTTATGTCTTATCTTTTAGCCAATGATGAGCTTAGTGAAGGGCTATGCTTACCGACTACATGTAGCGCAAGTCCGTGTTTTACTAAAGAAAAGCGGCTTTCATAATTTAGGTTTTCTGATTTCTAGGATCTACGAGTCAGCGGTCTCTTGTGAGAGGCACGCGCGCGGGCGCGTTGTGTCTCTCGAGTCCAGCCTTGTAGATCCTGGAGATCAGAAAACGGTTTAGAGTGTGTCCATTTTTCAACATTTCCTCTTTGTCAGTCAAATATCACTCGTTAACATGCAAGATCAATTAAATTATTCTTTTGGCTTTAAGTTTGGGCTTTTCATGTTCTCTTATGTTAACGTTTTGTATTTTCCCTACCGATCGAGGTTCTTGCGGATTAGTGTTGAATGATTAGCTTGCTTGCGGTGCGTTCTCACGGGCAAGGAGTATGGGGCGAGAGTATACAATGAGACAGGAATGAGACGAAACAAGGGCGCGGCTCGCCCCAGCCCATTTTCGTCCATACCGCCTTTTACGTTCGTATTCGCGGAGACAAACACTCTTCGGACTCCAACAGAAAATACCGACCGTAAGTGGTCTTTTATTGTTATTTCTTTTTTACAGATCTCTTTCTCGACTTCGACATATGAAAGGGTTCAGGCGAATTGATGAACCACTAACTTCACAAACTGAGAGCACAACTCTTAATCGTTTCATCATACACTATGCTCCTGACCCTACACATTACACCAACAGGCAGTGAACAACAAGACAAAACAAACACGTCCATTTTTCTCTTAATGTTTTCGTTTCGATTCTCGCTCGACAAACTACCAAATTGTTGCTTCTCCGAGACTAGGTCTTTACAAAGTTCCAGACATTATATACTTTATTTATAAGAGGGATCAACGCTTGGAAAGCCCAATTTGTGATTAATAAAAAACACAAACACCGTTACAGCTTGGGTATGTTGGTTATTAATGTCTCGGTTAAGAGTCACCTTAAAAGAAACTCCATCCGAATGAAAAAAACACATTTTTAAAATTAATTTTAGCGAACGACTTTTGTTAAAAAAAAATAAAAAAAAAACTGAATAAAAAATAAACATGAGTAAAACTTAAGATGTCCAAAAACACGCCCATATCATAATCCAATCTTTGTAAACACAACTTGTACATCATTCTTCGGGCGTGACACTGGAAGCCATTTGTATGTCAAATCTTGGTCCGGTACCAGTTCCCACTCGAACGACTGAAGAAGATGTTTTGCAAGAAGCTGTAAAAACAAGACAAACACAAGTAGTTAACAAAACGGGTGGCCTGTTCCAGCCTTCCGCTTAGCTCTTCTTTGGCACCCCACTTTTCGATCGTCCCGAGCCCCCACGAAGAGTTCCGAAAGCTTCCGAAGGTTGTTACGTCAGAATGACGCCATAAAGTACGTCAGCTTTTTTTGGCAACATCGCTGACCAATACTGCTCAAGTATGGCAAGCCGTTTGTAGCAAAATTAAATCCTTGCAATATATGTTTAATCCTTTAAATAACGGTTTTATTTAAAGATAGAAAAAGGCATTCAATCCAATGGTAAATAAAATTTTTGGTTCAATTCAATCTTTTAATTTTCATGATTCAATCCAATACCTGGAATATTGATTCAATCCAATACCTAAAATATTGATTCAATCCAATACCTAAAATATTGATTCAATCCAATACCTGGAATATTGATTCAGTCCAATACCTCGAATATTGGTGTAATCCAATACCTGAAATATTGATTCAATCCAATACCTGAAATATTGATTCAATCCAATACCTCAAATATTGATTCAATCCAATACCTCAAATATTGATGCAATCTTCCTGGGCCGAGCGCGGCCAACAGGAACGAGAGTAACTGAGCACTAGAGAGCACTGAAAACATGGCGGGCGAAGGAGAACTAGAGTTAGAAGTTGAGTTTCCTAAGTTTCTTGCAGACATCTTGGATAAAACGGAAATAATTTTTGAGAACTTTGACTCAGAAGTTGGAATCATGGAAGACCATTTCTTAAAATTCCTGTTGAGGTGCTCGAGGAACTTTGAGGACTAGGATTCATCTGGACAACGATAACAAAGATGATTGGAGTTTGGAGATGGACAATTCACAGAAGATTGACAGAGTATGGCTGAGAAGATATGAGGGGTTTCAACAACTTACCTGATAAGGAACCGAAATCATTCAAGAGTATGGATATAATTTCATTGCAGGTTTCTTTAAGTCCATTGGGTTACGGGTTCAACGGAGAAGAATAAGAGAAAGGTTAGCAAAATTAGATCCCCAAAATACTGTCTTGAGATGGGGTGCGTAAATTCGCTTTGGCATCTGGATGGACATCACTCTCTGATCCGATGGAAAATATTAATTCGGCTGTATAGACGGATTTTCTCGGAGAATAATGTTTTTGAAATGTAGTGCCAGCAATAAAGCAGAAACAGTTCTTGAATTCTTTCTGGATGCCGTTAAGAGAGACGGAGAATTTTGGCCTTCGAGAATACGAGTAGATCATGGTGTTGAAAACGTTGATGTGTGCGATACAATGGAGCAGGTTAGAAGAGAGGAGAGGGGCAGCTTCACTGCAGGGCCATCAACACAACCAACGAATTGAAAGATTGTGGAGGGATGTTTCCGTTGTGCTTCCCACTTGTACTTTTACACTTTTTGTAGTATGGAATTGTCAGGCATCCTGGACACTGATAATTCAGTGCATCTTTGCACCTTACACTTAGTTTTTCAACCAAGGATAAACCTTGCTCTTTGCCAGTTCACTGAAGCTTTCAACCACCAAAATGTAAGAACAGAAAAAAAAACTGGTTGCCATACCAAATGTGGCTTAATCATATGATGCAGCCTGAAAACCCCGTTTTAAATGAAAAGTCATATGATTTTGAATACTATGGTGATGATCCTGATGGTCCAACTCCATTGGACAGTGATAACAATGTTGTAGTTGAAGAAATTGACCTGGGACAACATGATTCATTGCAGTCATTTGTATTGGAAAGGCTAGATCCCTTAAGATAATCAAGTCAAATGGGAGTAGACATCTTCCAAAAGGCTCTAGAACTAGTGACAGTTAAACTTGGGCAACTGACAATTGCATAATACTACATGTGTGTGGGCTGGGTAAAGGAGATTATGGCCCTTAAAGTATTTTGGCAACTCAATTCACAACAGAAAACCTCACCCTGTATCAAGTAAATTATTTTCTCATCTTCCTTTTCATTGATATACAAAACTCAGAAACTGCTTGAATTACAGAATGCCTAACTTCTAGCAACACAACTAAACTGAAGAGAAATCAGGGCATTTGATAACTGCCATGTGCACTACTCTGCCTTGTAGATTTTTCAGGTGCTTATCAAAACAGATGTTAAAATGTGGCAAGGTTAATTTGTTATCTTATTTTCAAAAGTACCCAGGAGACAAGACTAACCTCTTGGTGCACTGGCGTAATGGCTACTAACAGGACTCATGTCACTAGCCAAAACTAACTTTGCACCAGCCAGCCTTTTTCATACACAGCTTCACTGACTTTTTTATGAGTGGTCAATCTTGGACATTTCTTGTTGCATCTAAAATGTTAATAATAATCACTAAGAAAATTTCACTCCCACAAACACGAATCCTGTTTTTCTTCAATATGCTTATGTTCAATCTCTGATGTATTTTTATCAGTGTTGCCATTTTCTTTTATCTCCCTTTAATAGTTAAATATTTATCATATGCTTATTAAGGCAATTATTTCCATGAAATTCACTCATAGTTTCCCTGTTTTCATTAGTTTCTATTCTCTTCAGTTTTACTTTGTCAGGATAATTCTCAATTTTGTCTTCATCCAGTAGACCAGTACTCCATTCCATCATGATTGTCACAATGGCTAGTGAAAGTGCAAAATCTACTATTCAAAACTGAAATGTGTGGCTAGTTGGCAGTAGTGTTAGCCTTGAGCCCTGGGTACCTGATAATATTCACAACAAATTGGTGCCATGTTTGTAATAGAATATCAAGGAAAACATCGTTTTTAGGAAAGAAGTACCACATGTGGGTTAAATAATGCAAAACATGAGACAACAACATTGAAAAACTTAAAACACATCCAAAATGTTCAATGATTGCTGTCTTGTAAAATGTAAAGGTTCTTATTTCAAAAATAACTTAAAGCCAGGTTTACACAAGCAGTTTTTGTGAGAAACATGTTTGACTGTGCACACGGCACAGCAAAAATTTTGTTTACAGTTCAAAGTTTAGTGTGCCAGTAATGATTGGACAGCAGAAATATGCACAATACCAAAGACCAATGTGGTAGCAAAATTTGCCACAGTTTATGTTATTTGCCACAAAAAGCTAGCACACACAGCTTTTAATAAACAAATATGTTTGTCTCATAAAAATTGGTTAACTTACATCTACAAAAGCGGCAGTAATAGAATCTAAATTTTCCGTGTCCCTTGTGTCTCGGTTGTAGCAACGTCTCATTTACCTAAGCAGACTAATGGTTTGATCAAGAACTTCGGCGTGCGCTTCTGCAACTTCTGAGTCAAAATTCTCAAAAATTATTTCCGTTTTATCCAAGATGTCTGCAAGAAACTTAGGAAACTCAACTTCTAAATCTAGTTCTCCTTCGCCCGCCATGTTTTCAGTGCTCTCTAGTGCTCAGTTACTCTCGTTCCTGTTGGCCGCGCTCGGCCCAGGAAGATTGCATCAATATTTGAGGTATTGGATTGAATCAATATTTCAGGTATTGGATTACACCAATATTCGAGGTATTGGATTGAATCAATATTCCAGGTATTGGATTGAATCAATATTCCAGGTATTGGATTGAATCAATATTCCAGGTATTGGATTGAATCGTGAAAATTAAAAGATTGAATTGAACCAAAAATTTTATTTACCATTGGATTGAATGCCTTTTTCTATCTTTAAATAAAACCGTTATTTAAAGGATTAAACATATATTGCAAGGATTAAGTTTTGCTACAAACGGCTTGCCATACTCAAGCCCAGTCAATTTTCAGGCAAGTTATCCCGACCGCAAAAAGGTTTTTATTTGCATGGAAACCGAAGTTCTCCGGAAACAATCAACGAAGCCGCCTTCCGAAGGTAACGTTAATTTAAACAGTAAGGAGTTTAAGTGAACAAGGCGGACGCGACTATGAAGACGTCGTTTTAGCTGCATCATTTGATATTTAGCTTACTAATTACTTATCTCCTAATCTAGCTATAGGCCGTATCATCAGTTCAATTCGCGTATAAAGCCCGCAAGAATTTCAAGTACGCTGCCACACACCACAGGAGAAAAAACTTCTTGGTTATTTCTGAAATAATCCGCGACTTGAACAAGTTTTCTGTGACTTCACTTACATTCGGGTTGCCGCTCCATGTCAGACTAACTTCCAAGTTGATTCAATATCTGTTTGTAGACAACTTTCAAGTACGAAAGAATCGTAGAAAACTCGTTATTGTAATTCACTACCTCTTTAAAATCCAGAATTTAGTACTTTCTGTCTTGTTGTTTTGTAGAGGACGACTAAGAAATGTACCAGAATTTATAACGCACGTACTCCACGTGCAAAACCATCGTATTACTCAGTAGCACATGGTTCAAATTGCGTTTTTAAGCGTGGTTTTCACTAGCGACGCAAGCATAAGTGAAGCACAAGTGCAAACACAATTCTTATTTCACCGTGAAACGGCCTTGACACAGGCACAAGCACAAGCGCAAGCACAAGCACAAGGATCAAAATTTTACCCTTTTCTTGTGCTTGCGCTTATGCTTTTGTTTGCGCTGCAACAAGTGACGACGAAATACCGCTCAGGCACAACACAAACACAAGGATATTTACCCACGTTGTTAAGTTTGGCCAAGAAAACGCTGAATGCAGATTACCTCGCGCCTAAACAGTTTGGAAGATTCGGATGATTTTGCCTGTGCTTGTGTTTGCGTTGAATTTCGTTTTCACTTGGGTCATCCCTATTGCTTGCGTTTGTGTTTGCGCTTGTGCCTGCACTTGTGCTTGCGTCGTTAGTGAAAACCAGGTTTTAGTGTTCGATCTGGGTGCGGTTTTCAAATCTCCTCGCCATCTAGAAAACATCCACGGTAATGTGGAGACGTTTCAAAGACGCAACAATCGCGCCCACGGCTAAACTTTCAGTAGAGGGTGCATGTGATTCATCTGCATTCTCACTTGTTCATTCCGGCAATTTCATAAAAGCCCTTTTGTCTCATGTAACCCAGTTTAAAAGTCACCAAATCGAAAACATCACAACAGTCAAACCATAAATGGTGATATTTCTTATATATAAGGGAAACGAAAGACACACCTTTATAATCTTGTGAATGAATTTATGTCCTACGCACATCCGGGGACCTGAACCAAACGTCCACACTCTATCTCGGTCTAACTGGTTACTACGGAAAACAAACCAGTCAATCAGTACTACTCTTTAAATAAGTCAGGAAAAAGATTTTATTATGTAATTTTGCCCTTAGTTATATCATAGGGAATTTATTAACAGAGAACGCTTTCAAAAGACATTTATGTTCTGGAATGAAAGGGGTAGAAAATGATAGATAATCGGCAAACAAAAATCACAACTTGCACTAAACACAGTGATTTTTATGCTAGGAAAGTGCTATGTGAGGGAGCTGAAATTGACTTCCTAACCAACTCTGTAGCAATCCTCACCAAGTGTCCCATCGTTCGGGTAAAAACGTTTCAGCTTCGGGGAATATTTTGGGGTCGCAGTTGGCAGCTCTTGTGAGAAATCCTACATAGTAACCGCCGGGGACTTTGTAGCCGTCTATTTCTACATCCTGGTGAAAAATGAAAAAGGATTAATCTTCATTCGCCTGTGGTTACCATACCTCGCTATACCACAACACTTTCAAAGTATAAATGAATGGAGAATTAGTCTAAATCTCCTAGCGTTCTATCACGAATGCGATTCTCTGATTGGCTACGCTACTCACTATTTATTCTGTTGTAGATAGTGAGTAGCCAAGCAGTGTGCGGTTGTTAACAAAATGGCGGCCACT
Organism: Orbicella faveolata; assembly: GCF_042242905.1. Taxonomy (NCBI): domain Eukaryota; kingdom Metazoa; phylum Cnidaria; class Anthozoa; order Scleractinia; family Merulinidae; genus Orbicella; species Orbicella faveolata. The sequence goes on along the minus strand of NW_028301536.1, from coordinate 13,706,418 downwards.
TCTCTGCGTTTTCGAAGTGTCTGTGAAGAGGATTGAGATAAAGTTTTGAACGACTTGTAAATTTATACTAAAACAATTAGATTATTCGCTCTCGATTTCTATGCGTGATAGTTGACTTGGGCTGCGCCCACGTCAACTATAACAGGATAGAAATCTTGAAGTCATAAATAATCTAAAAGTTAAATAGAATTAAGAAAGGAAGAAGAAAGAAGACGAATGCAAATTCAACAAAGAGAAAAAGCAAATGTTACCTCTTTGGCCAATCTTCGTCCTCCTAAAAACGGTGGCCAAAGTCGTTTTACCTCTAAAAGAACATTTTCCAAATATCTATCATCTTGGGCTGCTTTGAGCCGCTTTTCAAGCTGGAAAGTAAATTAACAGCGTCATTACTAACTACAGAATGCAATTTTATTGCTCATCAAGCTTTAACCGTCTCCTCTTACTATTAACAACAAGATCACCGCTATAAGAAATCTGCGCAAGACATTTACGGCTGGAATGAAGTGAAGGATGTCCTAATGAGATTCACACACGCAATGTTCACACTGTTTTAATCATGATAGTTTGCTTAACTTTTGCTACTAACATGTACCTAAGAAAATGTTCTAAAGACATCCTCCAATTTTCTTTTAATAAAGAAGCCATTCTGATTTCAAACAAGACAGATGATTTTATTTATTATTAAGTGAATAAGGTATTTTAATTCTAATTATTGTTTTATTTTTATCTTAGTTATTTTACTATTATAAGCAGGTCCACATACGCCTTTTGGCTGCCGATTCAATATTGTTCATTCAATCTTGTAATTATAAACCTGCTCTAACAAATAAAGGATTGATTGATTGATTGATTGATACCTTCTCTAGTCGACGGCGATCTAAGATTGTTTTAAACAAAGTTGAATCATACTGTTCGTCTGGTAATGAACTAATCAACCAACCACTGGTACCAACTGATTTACCGACCAATTTTCCTAACAACAACCAACCACATTTAACCAACAGGCTGACACTGAATGAAAGTCTAACTGTTTGACCTCACTCGGTTAGTCCCTTAGTGATTGGTTGAGTCTTTGAGCGAGTGGCTGGTGGATCTTCGTGGTCAGAATAATTGATTCCATTTCGAAGTGACGGACGGACGGACTGGCTGACTGGCTGACTGATTGACTGGCTTACTGAATGACTGATTGACTGATTGACTGATTGACTAATTGACTGATTGACTGATTGACTGATTGACTGATTGACTAATTGACTGATTGACTGGTTGACTGATTATGCCTAACTGACTGACGGACTGACTGGTTGACTGATTGACTAATTGACTGATTGACTGGTTGACTGATTATGCCTAACTGACTGACGGACTGACTGGTTGACTGACTGACTGATTATAACTGACGGACTGACTGACTAACTGACTGACTGACTGACCGATCATGACTGACTGACTGATCATGACTGACTGACTGATAATGACTGATGGACGGATGGACTGACTGACTGATTGATCATGACTGACTGACTGACTGACTGACAGACGGACAGAATGACTGACTAACTGACTGACTAACTGATCATGACTGACTGACTGACTGATGGATGGATGAACAGACAGACAGTTGGATTGACTGATTTACTTACATTCTGGGGTTTAGCAAGTTCAATGCAGAAAGATGTCATCAAGGAAGACAAAGCCTTTGGAACCAGAGCAGACACAAATAACAAAATGTGATTTGCCATTTCAGACTTGGACTTAAATTCTGATTCTCTCATAACATTTAGGAACCTAAAAACAAAATAACATTGTCAGTAGTTTAAGGTTAATGTCACATTCAGATTTCAACATTGATATTTTCTGCAACACACCACCGCCCCCTTCAATCAATTTGTCAAGTACATTTTGTGGCTTTTTGTGGTCTTGAAGGATCTTAAAAGATCTTCAGTGACCAGAGCTAAAGATCCTAAAAGACGAGGATCTGTCAATGGTCTCTAAAGCAACTGAGGATGATCCTGAAAACTTCTGAAGATCTTCACCTAGATCTTCATGCAATAAGGTCTTCATGCAGATCCTGAAGGATCTTCAACAGAGGAAATATACAGATCCTTGAAAGAGTTTCACCTGAGAGCAATACAGACTAGACCAAACCTTGCTAAGTTTTAATTTTCAAGGGGCAGGGAGCTTTATTAATGAAAGTATGCTGCTACATTGTTCATGATTCACTCACCCATTTTTCTCCTCTGAAAGACGCTTATTGACAATGGTCAGGAGACGATTCTGTAGGAGAAATACATGTATCAACAATTGTTAAATTAATGACTTTCAGTTCAGATGCTGTAAATATTCAGTGACAGGTTAACTTTTTAACACTACTTGACATGTTTAATCTCTTTTAATTTAATAGACTTTACGAAGAAAACACTGGGTTTGCAAGATCTCCTCCAAGAGTAATCCAAATCCTTCTCAACATAAACCAAGGTCATTCCAATTACAGCCATCCCCGTTGAAACTGTCTGAACCATTTTAGGAAAATGAGAAGGGGTCTGTCATGTCCAATAGCCTGTGGGCTGTGGATTCTGTCTTTCATTTGCCTGACAGACAAGTGAAGTTTCTTGAGAAATGTTGAGGAAATGTATTTACAGAAACACTTTAAGTCTTGATCAATTCTTAAACATAAGCAAGCAAATATTTAAGTTTATAGCCAACGTTTTGGCATCATCGTGACACCATTCTCAAGGCAAAGTAAATAGATTAATGCGAAGATTTGATTTCTATGCTTTACAGTCTCTACAAATTAGCATAATAACAAAGGATCACAAGTTCTTCAACTGAATACCTTTGCGCAAATGGAGTCCATTTGCACGTTTTGAGATAGTTTAAGTTTTCTTATGAAAAGCATCTCCTTAATTAGGCAATCAAATTTGTTCAAGCATTTAGTAGGCACGTGAAATTGGTCTGAAAGACAAGCAGGTACTTTCGAGTTACAATATATAATAAGAGATGAAATATTTTGGGACTAGTGAGAATGATTTTTGGGCTAGTAGTTCCTGAAGTTTCAGCTTGCCCAAGAGGCAAGCCCAAAAATTGGTTTTCTTTACTCCCAGAAGAGCTATTGGACTACCTCCAATAGACTGGTATACAAATTCTAGAATTCATGCACTAATACTTTTTAATTTTTTTAAATACCTTTGCTGCCATTGCCTTGGTATATCCAGACTTATAACCATAAACATTAAAATTCACCGGAACAGATATAAGCCCTTTAAAACAAAGTCATAGATTGTAACATTACTCACAAAATACAGGATAATTGTATATCAAATGGGTATCTAAAAAGAAAACAAACTGTGTAAACTACTGTAAGTGTGACAAGTACGCAGAGGAATATGATGGTGGGTCAGAATTCAGGGGCAAGAGATATATCATTAATCTCTGTTTACTAATCAATTTTATGTGGGCAAGACTAAACAGCTGAGTCACATGCAGGTTGTTGTTCTGTACACAGTGATACTGTCTCAGCAGACACTGAATCACTACACTGACATACTTCTGCTCTCTCCCCTAAGATTACAAATGGCTTCTGGCAAACAGTATTAACTGGTATGAAAAATTGGCAAAGATTCATGGAGGGAGAGAATAAAATAGGTTGTGCTTTGTGTAAGCTTCCCAGTATTGCTTCTTAATGTTACCAAATGAATACATCATTCTTATCCACAGAGGCTGCCATCCGTTTGGCAAGCACCAAGAAGTGCAACCTCTAGATCAGGGGCCCATTTCTCGAAGGTCCCGAAAAGTTTTCGCACCCAGAAAGCCATAGAAAAATTTCAAACCTTATGACTGCAGGGCTATTTTATTCACATATTCGTAATATTAGTGGTGTAATGATTAATCGAATTCTCGATTAATCGCAATTATGACCGTTCGGTTCGATTCACGATTCTTTGATTCCACGTTTTGATTTTGGTTCGATTTTTTGCATACCTCTCTCAGAGTGCCCTCAGTGAGTTATTATATTGTGAAATTAGAATCCAGAACTCTTTAAAATGTGCGTTTTTGATTGATCAGTAAAGACATTTGCAGTTTGTGCGCCATTTTGTGTTGCGTGGTAAAAATGTTGCCCTTCTAACACCCCTTGAGAATTTCCAAATAAGGCAAATCATGTGCGACACGCTCATTGTATCCTAAAATTCAGGGTTTAGGGTTGTAGGTTGTTTACATTGTGTATCATGTTGTAAGAATTAAAAAAACATTAATATTTTGCACAATCGAATCGAAATAATTGAAATCAAAAAGCAATAATTGAAATTGAATCGAATTGCCAGGAACATGAATTGTTACACCCGTACTTACTGTAATATGAACAGAGGTTCCCTTCATACAACAATTTTCAGGTGCACACACCTCTCTGTTTTTTGATACAGATTAACTAAAAATGGCTTTGCAGGTCTGAAAAGTTTTCAGGGCTTTCAAGAAACAGGCCCCTGGCCAGACCCAATTTTTTGAGCATGCACAGAGTACTTATTTTGTACTGTATATTTCTCAGGCTCTTTGATGGAAAGTGTGGTGAATTAAGGACTTCCGTGTTTGAACTGGCCACAGGTCACAATTCTTCGTGCTGAACAAAAGGGTCATGGCCGCTGGAAACGAGAATGCCAGTAAAAGCACTGTAAGGTATCTAGAATGTAAATCCAATAATTTTGCACTTAAAGTTAAAATGCCAATCAGTGTCCAACATTGATTAGAAAGGTGTTACCAGCAACATGTTACATTGACTGTAATGTAACATGCATCTGAGTATCTTAGGGGAGTAGTTGAGTCAAAAGCTTCAGACTTCTTATGCACTGAGACAGTTGGGTAAAGCTTATCATTAATTATTAATTGTTATTTTTTTTATCTTGGTCTGCTTACCATGCCAGTGAGTTATTGTAAGTTCAATGATAGATGCAGCTTCTCTTGTTGCAGTTTCCATCTCCACACCCAAAAATAATCGTAAACACATCTCAGTTGTCAGCTGCTTGAACAGTTTATAAGGAATAACAATGTCACCATCTTCAATGCTGTTCAACAACCTAGATGAAACAATCTCCACTTCTCCTATGTAACGAGTCACCTCTTCAGGTCTGAAGACATCATGAAGAACATTTCGCAACCTTATAGCTTCATCGTCACTGTTAAAAATCACTAAGTCACCATACAAACTGTACATGTATCCAAAGTCTTTGTAACTCATGTCTAGCTTGCCTTCCGTGTCTAAAAGTTTTTCAAAAAAAAAAAAAAACTCAAGTTACAATGATATTGATGAAGAAAAACTTTCTATGTACTCAGTTGGGAGAAACAATCTTGACTATTGTGCCTGCTGCCACTCACGAGGCAGATGGTCCCCACTGAACTGAGTATGACTTTCACGTGTTAAATCTGAAATAAGTGAGAAGGATTTACCTATTCTGTGAATTGCTATATGAATGTCATACAAGTTTCTAAGTTTTACAACTATTAGTTATTTTATCTTCACCATGTCTTAAGGGAGGTATTGATTTTCGAAGCTTAATTTTTTTGTATTTTGATTCATAAATCATTTAATATATAGCCATAGACTCAGCCCTATACACTCATGAGTCTTATAAGAAAGACCCATGAATCAAACGTGCATGTTCAGGCAACATTTCATTAATGGAGCCTAGTGATTTGTTTAGATCCTAGCAAAACTTTCATTTCTCTCTTTTCATAAAACAATGTTTATCAGAGTTCTCACCCCCCACAACCCATTAAGTACATGCATGCTACCTTTTTTTTACAAGCTTATGAATTGTATGTTTCTACAAAAGAGGTGTAGCACTACTTTTCTGACAATGATTACTCAGTAATGCCTTACCTTCTAACACCTCCTTGACCCCTTGGTTTGAAGCCACAAACACATGAGGCTTGTTGAGTGTACGCACTAGAAAAATCCTTGAGTTCAATGTGTTGATGTTCTTTTGTAAAAATTCAATTGGATTTCTTGCAAACTCTAATGTCTTGTCACCAGTGACTGGCCAACCCAAACGGCCTGGCAATGATGTCATCAAGGCATATGCTGATTACAGCTTCAGCTGCTGCAGCTAAAAATTAACGTTTTATTATTTCAAAATTTTTACAATATATGTTTAGTCCTAAAGATTTTGTTCCTGATTCTCTTAAATCATGTGTTGTTTATCAGTTTACATGTGCAAGCTGTGGAGCTCATTATATTGGTGAAACCAATAGGCATTTTAACACACATGTTAATGAGCATCTCTTTCTGTGCTTCTAAAGGTTGTAGGGACAAGTGTGATATTTCTTGTTTTAAGATACTCAATCATGCCAGCACTTATTCTCAACTTAAAATAAAAGAGAGTTTTCATATTGAACAGTTGAAACCTGAACTCAACAAACAAGCTGAGAATGAGTGTTAAGTGTTTGAGAATGAAACACAAACAAGAAAAATAATCTAAAACTCCCTGTAAATAACAGTAGATAAATTTAGAAATGCAACGACAGATTAACATGCTCAACTTGTTTGTTGAGTTCAGGTTTCAACTGTTCAATATGAAAACTCTCTTTTATTTTAAGTTGAGAATAAGTGCTGGCATGATCGAGAATCTTAAAACAAGAAATATCACACTTATCCCTACAACCTTTAGAAGCACCAAGATGTTTAAAAATGTGGGAATTTTTGTCCTGAAAGAGATGCTCATTAACACGTGTGTTAAAATGCCTATTGGTTTCACCAATATCACGAGCTCCACAGCTTGCACATGTTAACTGATAAACAACACATGACTTAAGAGAATCAGGAACAAAATCTTTAGGACTAAACATAGTGCTATTATTTTGTAAATCTTTTCTATACATTCATAATGGCTGATGATGATGTTTGAAACATCGAAACATGTTCCGAAAACTGAAAAGCGTTGTTGTGTTTTTAGAGATAATTGTTGCATTTGTGCTATCAAGACCGTTTGGTAAAGAAATTATTTTTTCAAAATTATGATTTTATTTTTTATATTTTTCACGTAAGAAACAATAAATCGGGTTCTTGTGAGTTTGAACTAAAGTTCTTCCAGGATGAGAGCAGGATGCCTATAGAAAACAGTGGTACCCCTTAATATATTTTCACAGTTATAAAAACAGCCTCCACTTTAGCTGTCATCTGGGTGTTCTTCTAATAATTTAGTGGAGAGAACAAACTGATGATTATAGTATATATAGTGGAGACAACTGTTTGCAATCTGGTGATATATAAAGCATGTTTTTCATATCACTGACATGTGAAGAATATCATAAAAATAATAATACATACATACATACATACAAACAAACCGTTCACGACAGGTGTAATATTAAAATGTACGTCAATAAATTAAATTTTCACCATGTGTATAGAAAAGCTGTCGGACTTATCACTTAAAGAGATAAAAGAAATACTTAGCACCTACCAAAATTCATTTTAAATGCATTGTGAGAAACGACGTACTTTTTTCTCGTGTAAAACGATAAAATCTTCGGTAAGAATGGTTAAAGTTCCAAAGTACACGTTTATAAATTCCATGCTTTGCGCAAAACGCAAAACAAATTCTTTAGCAACCAGTTGTTCTTTCTTGTTTCATTCGACTTTTTTCCCCTTGTACTTAGCACAAAAAGGTTACGATACATTGTAAACCTCTCAATTGGTTGATGAACCAAATCTAGAACGAGCGTACTGTCAACCGATCTGATACGTTCACAAAGGTTTTAGCATTGCAATTAGCTAAAAGTCGCACTTGAAGTCTTGACACGACTCCTTGCTCTTTTCGTGACAGTTGAACTCGAAAAACAACACTGCAAAATTCCAAAATTTCACTTAGAGATGACAAATTTAATGAAATCAACGTAAACTTAGCTCAAACGTAAGCTTAAGTTTATGTATAATGTTTACTAAAGACAACCTTGATTTTATTTGATTAGAAGCAGTATTGTAAGTTAGCGTGATGTAAAGCAGATGAAATTTGAGTTACCGATATTTCCTTTGTCTTTACTCACTGATGTCAACGGCCACAACGGCGTTTCAAATCCATGAAAATTTGCTGCTCGATGCCCGGTCTAGCTCTGTGCTTAATGGGTTTAGGGAAGATGGTGGTCGCACGCGAACAAACGGCGAGATCAGTACGCCAATCAGTATGCTTTTTCGCCAGGCGATAACACGTTGTAATGCATTATTTATAACATCAGCCACGGATGAACAATATTTGCATAACTTGACATGGTGAAGTCCATATCTTTTCATTTTTTCCGCCATGTTTTTTTTTCTTGCAAAGGTAACCTGGCCTTTATAAGAGGACCAAGAAGGGTGGAGAGAGTGTGGGGTTTTGTACGAAAAGTGCTCTCGAGTTTGTAGTAGAAAAAATAGTATTATAAACAATCCATATTTTATAAGGCTTCACTGAGAGATAAGTCCGTGGTATCAGAGGTCTCCTATGCCCACTGGAATTACTGTACAAGTTTAATGGGGCTTCACCTTCGCCAATTCTCTGACTGCACGCGGTGGGAGAGCGCAGGGACTGACATAAGGTATAATACCTGAGCACTTTTCCGGGGTGGGGGCGGGAAGCGGAAAATTGGACGGGAGTTATAATCCCACCTAAAATCGAAAACGAAAATAAAATGATCGTAACTTCTTGTAAAAACATGCAATGACACCAGGCGTTGGAAAACGATCCCCATCTTCCGTATTCCAACAATATTTTAACGTTTTGTTCCATTTCTGCAAAGTTAGCTAACATTGCACCCCTTTCAGTCATTTCTTGTCTTCTGGTATTCATATTTCTATCCTAGACATGACAATCCGATTATTTCTCTTTTTTACCACTTCCCTGACAAATAAAATATTCTCACTATACATGATGTTCCATAAAAGGATCGCATAAAACCAATACGGTAACACACCATGATTGAGACGGAAATCTTTACTCAAGTTATGACCAGTCATGAGCAGTCTTGTAAACTGCTAAAACAGGGGCGGAGTTAGGGGGCGGGGGGAAGTAGATTGGTTGACTAGCCACCCCTTTCAAAGAAGCAAAAAATAAAAACTTGAAATAAATTTTGAATATTATAGTAGAAAAGAAGGGAACAACTCCGGTCAGTTACCTCAATGTTTATTTCTACTTTTGTGGCGTTGCTAGTATTTCTGACGTAACAGTTTTAAATTAGGTCATTAGGTTCCAATTTTCAAACTGAAACATTTTTGGGGTATCCCCCATTAATTCTGATCTACAACCCAAAGGTACCATCCACCTCTCCCCCCTTGAAAAATCCTGGATCCACCCCTGTAAAGAGTTAGTCTTTCATAGTTTCAGTTTTTGCGACAATCCTCATAGAAATTTAAGCCGGATGGAAGAAAAATATGGGATCATGTCAACGTTTCCTTCGGTACAGTGATTTTAACTGCAACCCAACATTTCCGAGTATGTCTATAAAACTTCGGTTGTTGATACAAAAAGGCAGATTATAGCAATAGACAGGAGTGAAGGCGTCGAACGCACTCACATAATCTTTGACTACTACTTAGTAGTCGTACGTATTAGGCACAACCCGATAACGGACAAAGAAATCCTGCCGTCCGGTTTGTAGTTTACAGGTACAGACGCGTTTTCGGATGAGTAATATTTTATTTCCTTTACTTCTGCAATGGTGACAGGGAGCTGAAATTATTTTTCTCAACTCTTTCAGGCCTGACATTCTTCATTCTTTTGCACGCTGAAGACCCCGTGCACACTACGCCGGAGGAATTTGAAGACGGAGCTTTATTTCCACGGTTAGGCCTACCGTTCAGACTAATCCTTCACGAAAACGGAGCTTTTCGAAAGCGCTCTTCAAACCGAAGAAATTTGAAAACGCCGGTGTGGACTGACTCAGTAAACATTTTGAAAACAGAGCTTTTCGATAACGATAACGTCAACATAGTCGAGATATTCCCCTGTCCGAGTTTTACTCGCTCAAACACGAATCTAAAAGGACCGGTGATCGTTGCGTTTTCATATTTTTCCGGCGTAGTGTGGAAGGAAAACATTTGATGTGTTTTCAAAGTGAAACCTCCGTTTTCAAATTCCTCCGGCGCATTCTGGACGAGGCCCAAATATTTCGTACACTAATGCACTCATTAAATATATGCAATATCTATAGGGTAGAAAATAAGGCAAGCGGAACAAAACACGACAATTGAACGAAAAATTTGTCCATGGTTCGACAGTGAAACACACGGCAGAGTGCACACAGTAAGGGCCCTGACACACGGAAGCACATTAGCAATGGGCAACTAAATTAAACCGTGCTTGAAAATTTCTCGCACGAAATTGCGCTTACCATGTTCTACGATTTTAGTGAGAATCCACTATCTGCAACATTCGCGCAACAGTTAGACGCAACCTTCGTCCAACTGGAAGAAAATCGCTTTTCTAATGCATATAGATGTATACACTGTTTTTTAATTATTGGCGACGTTAGAGGAATGGAGCGGTTTTCAATTGAGAGCCGAAAGTAGTGAGGCAATTACTTTGGTTTTGGTTTTACTACGGTTTGAGATAACTGAGTAGTCTAATTAACGAGCAAGTGGTTTGGTTTTGGTTTTACGACACTCAATTGAAAACCGCTCTAATCTGAAACGATTAATTAAAGTGGTATACCGTTTTCTCCTCTAACAGCAGAACTCTAGCAGTTGCGGCGTTCTACTTCTTGGCCACCATCGCAATTTTTATTTTGGATTTTGACCATCAGCGCTAGATAGCGCCTTAGCGATGCTGTGCTTCATACATGAAGTATTGCGTGCAATGTCGTCCCGTTCCGTGTGTCTGGTCCTTAATTTTTCATAACATAACTAGCCCTCGGGTATAATAATAAGTTTCTCAGTGTAAGGAAACAAAGGAATGGAAGCTAGGGAGTTCTTGTGAAGAGAAATGACGTCGTTGACTAAGGGCGGTGAAGAGTGAAACGAAGGCCGTGGGATGGTTGCATGTGATCTACAGCTTGGATTTAGTGGGCTGACTGTGGTATGGCGGTACAAGAGGAAATAGTGGAAGGCTACTCTTGAATGCAGCGATATCGTCAATAATCGTTGGCTGCAAAGAGGACAGAAGCATAACATGAGAAAAAGTAAATCACGCCTTACCTTACTGATATATTTTTCAGACCTTATTTTTAATTGCCACTAATTGGCCAATCTAAACCAAGTCTGTGAGGCTGGGATATCGCCGTAACCACAGGCCGACAAAACGCTCGTGAGACCGCTCTCCTTCGCAAAGGTTCTGGCGACGGTATTTTACGCCTGCACTTAACTAGCTCAGCGGATTCTTCCCACAAGAAAAACCCCATTCTCGTCTCCAGTGCTACTCGTTTTAAAATGTCGTTTCGCCGATCAAGTGATCAAAAGAAACGGAGGCTCTGGAGACCAGAGTGGAAAAATCTTTTTGAACCTCTGCAGAGGAAAGAGCGCAAGCTCGTTCTTTTTTTTTTGCTGTTGTTGACTGTGAAATTTAGAAAAACCAATAGCTGGCTAAACTTTTAAAACCTCTCAGCTAGAGTCAATTCGCTGAAGAATGAAAAGCTAATTTTCAAGAGGCCCACAAAGTAATTATCATTTCCATAAGTTAGGCATCAACACTGAACACCACAGAGACGACTCAAATAAGCATAAATTTACCAAGGATGGAAGATTAGCATCTTCAGTTTTCTCAGCATTTTCAATGACATCATTCAAGGCCTTGTTACACGAGTTCTTGGTCACTGCAAGACACATAAAAATTAGACAAGAAATTCTAAACCTTGTGTCCCAGCTAGCAAGCTGCGTATTGTGGAAAATAGGGTCACAGAGCGTGCAAATTATTGACCAGCAAAAGTTTGCACGCAATACGAAAAAGACCGTAGCTTTCGAAGTTTACTGTAAGAAAAATAACTAGATATAAGTCCATTTTTGAAATTCGGTAAAGCTCTTAAGATCACTTGTTAACCTTCAGTAAATTAAAATATCAGGAGAAAGTTTGAAAGCACAAAAAGCGGTACTTACTGGTTTTTGACAAAATATGAACAGCCAGCTTGTGTCTTCTGGGTGCATTAGCTGCGAGAAGATCCTTTCAGGAAAACAAAAAACAATTTAACAGGTTAAATCGGTAAAAGTAACCACCATAGCTGGTTTCAGGGGTTGACCTTCCAAGTGTTGGCCCCTGGTAGATGAAGTGCCACAACAAAAACCCACAGTACGGAGTCTTTATTCAGTTGTAACACCGATCAGAATTCTTACCCGGTAAAATGACAGAACATCTTCTTTCGTGACCGTCGTTAAATACGCCACCTCGATATTATCTGAAGGAAGAAGGTACAGACGTAGGTAAGACACTTTTCAAATCAGATAACTTTCATCCTGCTGTCAAAAAATTCACCATAAATTATAACGAGTCCTTAAAGCACATTTAGTCATAAATCATTTTCACTGTCCTCACCCCTATCAAAGTTGTACTGCCGCGAGAGAATTTCTTTCCAGTGTTTCATACATTCCGAAGACAGTTTCTTGGGTTTGTCGAGCCTTTTGACCGTAAGTGCCTCGACGTGATTCTTATACTCTTCATCTGACATTTCTGTAATGTACTCCTAATTAAAAAAAATACACATTATTATTCCCCATATGACTGGAAAAATTTAAACAACTGGGTCTAACCTAGTATTACCGTCCACTTCGAATCTAGGTTTGAAAGTTGCCAAAAACGAACGATATGATCTATTGCTTAATGTTCTTTGCTTTTACTTTGCGCTAAACTCAAACAGTAGCTGGATCTATGTTGATGCCAACAAACCTCAATTCCTTGGATGAAATTTTCAACACGTGAATCTAGCAAAGAAGGCTCCTTTTCAGACTGGATCAAGACCCGAAGACCCTGAAGAAAGGAGAAAAACGTCAACATTATTAGTCGAATAACTTAGGCTAAAACTACCCTACAATAAAACATTCAATGGAAAAGGTCACAAAAATTACTTTACAGAGTTCTTTTATAAGTAAAAACTAAAACCAAAATAACCTGAGGGAACACACTCGAGCGGAAAATAGCCCAAATCAAGAGCTCCAATTTGCCACTGGCTGCCATTCTGGGCAAAGCTACGACTGGTTCTCATTGAAATCATTAGTTAGAGCTCGCTGCCGATTATTGAGTTTGTTAACACAAAGGTAATACTGAAATTAGTTCACCACAACAATCATAACAACCTGGGCACCATTGCATCTCCTTGCTCCACTAAAAACAATGTACCCTAAAAGACAGAGAGCAAAGAGTGTTAATACATCATTTGCATTATGCCGTACGCCGGGAAAGGCCAATCCGCATATGCCACAAAAAAAGAGCCGAAAAATGATTCGCTCTCTACTTTGCTTAAAAGAAATTTCGGACGTTTAATAAATTACGGACGTTTTGTATCTCATTTGGGACAGAAATCTCGGACACCGCTAAAACATAGCTAATGTAAATTTAAGTTTACAAACACTGAAACAACATCTGTGAAAAAGATAGTTTCACTGCACCTTCGAGGTTTTACATGCCGTTACGTATCTAAAGCGGTGTCTCAACTAGACTTGTCGGAAGTTTAAAAACTTCGGACGGTTTTATTTTCGGACACTTTTTGTCCGAAATTAAAATCGTCCGAAAGTTTGTGCAAGTAATTACATACCTAACTGCTCCTGAGTCCTAAGAGTGTTAAAACAAGGCTCACAAATGATTTGGCAAAACAATTCCAGAAGGATGTTACTTTTGGTGGATTGTAGGTCACACTAGAAAAGAAAAGAAATCTTTTCAGTCCGGCAACGTTCAATGTAGCAATGCAACATTAAGGGTTGGTCACGGGTCACAAGTTTGTCACACTGCACACAGCTACCAGCCTACATGTACATACCTGATAATAAATCTCCAAGCTTGAATTATTGTGAACTTCATTTTGCACCTCAAATAGATACGAACAACCTAAAAAGAAGTGACAAATTGCCTTACAAGCGTATAGCAATCTTCATATTCAGTCTAGGTCTCACAAGAGCAGCTACTTCACATTGACTCGTAATCGTGCACACTATATTGGGCAGACTGGCTTATCACTTGCTCAAGAACCAGAAATCAGTTTAGCTGTATTCCTATCTCGTCAGTGACATAAATTTAGCAAATTAACAACAAAACTAAACGAAAATTTAACTTAAACTTGACACTCGTTTAGACGGACAACTCCCTAAAGGTCGACATCCCACACATTTGAAGCGGCTATTGCCGGAGAATGCAACAAAGACTTTAAAGTGGTTTTAGGTGTAGATCGCTTGTGACCAGTGTAATCTAAGAAATTGGCTTATAGACATGGAAGAGACATCTTCAGAGTACTGTTCTCGCGACGTCTAATCTCACCACTTGGTAACTGTAACTCTCTGTGTCGAATTAACTGAAGTGGTAGCAAAGGTTTTGTTTTGCTGTCTTCTTTAATAATTTTCTCCACGAGATCTGCAGTGACAACAGCTTCCTACAACAGAGCAAAACAACACAAGAAGAGAGCTTAATGAGCGAGATCTTATATTGATCCTTACAGATCACATTTATAGTTATCATTTCTAGTTTTCTCCTCCAAACAACAGCACTAAGTCAGGTATAAAGCCATGAGAATAGAAATATTGATCACTTAAGTGAAACTTGCTTATTTCTGATTTTCCTAACTGTAATATAGCACAATGGGCATAGAAAAAGACTGTACGGGTACTAGGTCCGCAATGCGTACACAAATCAATACGTTATTTGCACGAAGAGCCAGTTACACTTTGCCAAATCGTCCACATACATGTAACTTGTTATTTGAGTCCACTTCTGACTTCATAAAAGTTAAAGGCAAGAGAGTGGTGTTAAAGGTAGCTTGCCAAATTTGTTGAAAGTTGGCAAAATGGTTCAATGACTTATAGAAAAGTTTTAGCAATGAATAGAATCACTTTCTATTAGGAAATTCGTTATTCAAATCACGAGAGAAAGATGAGGAAGTGTTTTGATCCCGTTGATAATCGCCTTTCTAACTGGACTTAATTTAAGACAATTGAATGAAATACTGAAATATTCCCAACTCACCTCTTTGGTCAAGTTTCCATGAAACAAACACTCGATATGAAGTCTCCCTAACAAATCAGGGATGAAAGCCACTAGCTTCTCCAGGGTTACCTCTATGAGACAAACAACATGTCTACATCAGTTGACAAGTTCGAGTTTACGCTGACTTTGCTTAGCAATGTTCAACAAAGCCCTCTCTTTTTCGGAAACTAGTTTAAGGCGATTCCATATAGCGTTTCCTATTCAGATTTCACTTGTTCTGACCCATTAGACAAAGTGTGCTTTACTGTAATTTATCCCACACTTAGCTAACCTGTGTCGCAGAGAGTAAACCGCCGGGGATTTTGTGGCACGTACGGCTGCAACGCAGGCTAATGCTTAGCGTACCACTCAGTCATTAGAAGAGACTGTCGAAAAAATTGTCCCAAAACAAAGCAAGGAGTCGACCAAACCATTCTGCAACCTTATGCTCATTTAAGTTTCCACTACACCCTTCTCCACAGTACCTGTAGCCTTTTTTGTTTTGCCCTTGCTCTCATAGCAGAAGAAACGGAAATTGGAAACAAGTTTACGTTTACTGCCATACACACCTTCTAATGCTTCTAAAAGTTCGTCCTTGTGCCAGGCGAGCTCTTCCAACAGAAATGACGTGTAGTACAAAGCGTGCTGATGAGGCGGCTCAGCAACAAAGTTCTTCAGGGCTATGGCGCACTAAACCGTGAAAAAGAACAACGAAGAGAATGACACTGATAATACGGCAGAACATGTGCGTGTCTGAATGTAGTTCTAGTCCTTTATTACTCCCAAGAGCAATGAATATCAATAAGAGCAAGAACAACCACGGTTAACTAGATGAGCGATCTAACGTTTCGTTTTCTAAGAGTGACCGAATGGACGAAGATCCAATTTCTCCTTACATTGTCAATACAATGTCACGCAAAAAGGTCATGAGAATTACGAAAATTCTCAAGTAATGGATAATGTCTCGAAGTATCGACAAATTTATCTGATGGCAATCATTCCGAAGAGTTAATATTGGTAAATCAAAGGTGTAGGTAGGATTCATCACGGAAGATTTTTCTCACCCTTTCTTTGATGAGTGGAAATCTCTTTGGATCCACTTGAAAGTTTGCCATTCTATCAAAAATCTTCTTCAGTAAAACCGGCTGTTTGTGATTATATCCTTTGATGCTCAGCTGCAAAATAAGAATTTAGTTCAGCATAGACGTTTCTGTTAACGTTATCAAGAAACGACTACCATTAACAGATCAAAAAAGTTAAATGTTTATACTGGTCAATGCGCTTAGCTACACGTAACTAGTTCTCAGGCCTGCCACTTAAACTGAAGGAAACAAATATTTCAAATACACATAATAAGCTTAAAAATCTCAACTGGTTGGCTATATACAAGTATGACCGAGGAGGTGAACAAGGGTCTACCGAGAAACAACTCAAGCTTAGTGGTCAGAGCGGGAATTGAACCCGTAACCTCCGGATTTCAAGTTCCGTGGCCTAACCACTCCGCCACGCTGCCTCTACAGTACTAACAGTCCTCCCTAAAAGGGATGCTTATCCATCACAGACTGTCCCACTTCCTAAGCTTCTCAAACAGCATTATATCTAACAGCTTCGTGCGGCAAACTTGATAAGCAGTCACTTACATAAATGCCATACATGGTGTTCTCCAGTTTGTAGTTGACCCCAGCTATCTCGGCTGCATAAGCGTACTCATTGAGCGAATCCTTGAGGAGTTCAACAAACAAGTGAGCCATGTTACAGTGAACTGGATCCACGTATGCCAGTGGACTGAAAAACAACACACAAAATTAATATATGATATGTGATCTTTCATAATATTCACTTTCACACAAACTTAAGTACAGCCTAAGTTTCAAACAGACATCTCTGTTTGAGATTGATACAGATGGAAATTAGGGGTGCCGAAATAAGAATTGGAACCGTGTCCAGCAAGAGAAAAACCTTCTCATTTTGATTCTGTAAATGGGTAGTGCCGTACCAAAATGATTTGCGCGCACTGACAAAATTTTGACACGCCGTGGCAATTTTTTTAGTGCGCATTAACGAAATTTCAGAAGTTACCATTTTCGACAGAAATAGTTGACCAAAGATATAAGGCCTTTTAAGAAAAAGCAGTTATTGTGTACACATGTACATGTTAATGAAAAAAAATGTTATTCCTTTGTGAAAAACAAAAATTAATGCACATGTTACCTTGTAATTTCAAAAAGAAGACAAGCCTTGGGCAGGAGGAACGTGTCATCTTGTTTAAACCAAACTTTCAAAAGTGAGTCATCCTGTGAGATGATAACATAGGCATGTAAGGCGTGCACAGAAGTGAACTAGGGGAAATACAGCTCAAAGACAAACCTGTTATTTAATTAAGTTCCATATGCTGCACTTAGTTTGTAGACGATATAAAACAAAAGTATTATATAATAATCTTGCATACCTTTATAAGAGTGGGAATCGATGAAGACTACAAAGAGATAAGAAAAGTACTGGTTAACTGACTCATCTGTTAGAAACCATTTTAAATGGTCTAGCTTGCAAAAGATATTTTATTCCCTAAAGGGGCAAATTTTGACCATTTTTTGGAAATCATAAGAAAACTAATAAATCGACTGTTTGTAATCCCTTTTTCATACAAAGTCTAAAAAACAGCTGCTGCTTTTTTACTGTATAGCTCAAAAAGGGATGGCATTGATGGGGACTTCCAAGAATGAAATGCAATATACTCCATTGTACTTACATCGTGGGGTCTTTCTCTTATCGTAAAATCTGTAGGAATGAACTCGTTTTCCTCAGGAAGTTGCAAAGAGGGATTCAGTGGCACATTCTCCCATTCCTAAAACCAGAAAGGTAAATGAAATACCCATAGGTAACTTTGACCATTGACCAACAATCAATCAATCAATGAAATCAGTCAGTCAGTCTGTCTGTCTGTCTGTCTGTCTGTCAGTCAGTCTGTCTGTCTGTCTGTCTGTCAGTCAGTCAATGAAATGTATGACATGTATAGTTACCTCTATGTACTTTTGAGGGATTTTGTTCACAGAATATTCTGTTCCATACCACTCTTCTACAAGATCAGTTTTGCCTTCAAAAAGTTTTGCAATCAATGTTATTCTGCAGAAAGAACAAATCAACCAATATCAAGCAACATCTTACGCATTTCACATGCACACTAAAATCACCATATGAAATAGAAACAAAAAGTGGAGACACAAAGAAATGGAAACCTCTTACAGAATATATGAGGATTTAATCAATATTTTAGATTATATTTTCTATACCTATCGGTATCTATCTCCTACCCATTAGTCTATTTCTAATCTCCTGTCAGATGCATAACTCATTGTACCTTTAATGTACCACATGCCTTTGGTCTGTTTTTTATGTTTCTATAGTACAACCTCAAGCTGTAATGGTAACTATCTATTTTCTTCTTTTTTTCTTTGCCAATTGTCGTCACTGTATTTGTTAGTAGTGTAAGTTGTTTAGATATTGTAATTTAAATAGTGTAAATAATTAGAGCAATATAATGTAAACAGAGCCAGTGTTGTAAGTAAGCATTGTTTTCCCTTGTGTTACTGCAAATAATAATAAAAAATATCAAGCAACATGATACACAAATAAGCCATTAAACGACAATCTTTTCGTAAATTGCAATATCAAAGAACCAAAGAATTTTCTTGATACATGGCTTAAGAGTTGCTCTACATGTATGTTTCTACCAAATTTTCTCCAATCAGCATGCAAAAAAAAATTCTGTCGGCAGATAGCTGGGGAAAGTGGATTTTGGAGTCTGTCAAACTAGTAGATTCTGTCCTTCACTTGCAGCATGCCTGATGGTAAAGTAAAGTTTTTAGGAGGATAAATTAAAAGTGGACATAATTTGAATATTACAGAAGTAATGCAAGAGATCAAATTATTGCAAGTTTCAATTTCAGTTTTTGATAAATTAATCATGACATTAGTTTGAAAATGTTTCTTAGGCTGGTGAAAAGGTCAAGCAGGAAAACTGATTTTCTTTGCACCCCGTCAGAATCCCTGTGGGTGGCTTTGGATTCTATAATTGTTGAACAGTCATCATGCCAAAATCTATGCTTGTCCAGTATTTGATTGTGGCAGGCACATTTTCCTTGACAGCATCTGTTCATGTACATGTATAAGAGTAAGTCTTCCATTATTTAACCACATATATGTTACCTTATACCGAGCAATTAAACATCTATCACACTACCACAGTATCTCACCTCACTTTTGATGGTACCAGATATGAGAGAATCATCTTAATCAAATCAGACTTAAAATGTGTCATTATAAATTGACCTTGAATGACATCTTCCACCCCAAACTCCTGCAGAGGCACAACAAAGCAATGTATAATATGATGATGTGCAATCATCACAGACAATCAAAAAGGTAGTGAGCTTAAGGGCTTAAGAGGCCTTGACAAGTTTATAAATAAGTTGGGATATTCATTTGTTAAGAATAACTAGCATAATACTCACATGCAAACAGCGAGCTGTTGAACAAACATAGGATCTGGGATTCTCCTTGTCTTTAAATTGAAATCTGACTTCACTAAGAGCCTACAAGGAAAAGATTTTAGATAAAGATAAAGGCAAGTGCCCTTACTACTATACCAGCCTTCCGTCCTTAATATTCACATCCTCTGTGAAAGATGCACGTGAATTCATCTCTTCCGTAGTCAGTTAGAAGCTAACAATCACATAGTATGCTGAGCTGACAAATACATGTACAACCGTTCATTCAGAATCACCCCGTTGTTTTCAAAACCAACAAGTTTGAAAAAGGCAACAACCAACATTGTTTGCCTTCAGTTTACACTATTAAGTGTATTTGGTTCCTTTGACAGGTTTAATCATCAGGGAATTATTTTGCAAAATAAGATTTTGTGGTGTGAAGATACTCGGCTAGAAGACACACCCAGAGTTTAGAACAGATTTAGATTGCACAGGAATAGTTTCTTTGAAAAAACACTGCACCTTATACATGTAACCAAAAAAATATGGTAAGTAAATATAATTCACCTGGCACTCTTTAAATATCCACTCTTGGGGTTCTTGCCTTCTTAGCATTTCCAAGTATTGAAACACACAAGTCACTATTTCATAGACATGGTCTTGAAAAAATAAGAAAGACTGAATTAAATAAAAGTAGTCAATGGAACATGAAAATTATAACTTACAGCATTAGCCAATTTTCACACAAGTGCTAAAAAATTTAAAACAATTACCTAGACCTTCAGTGGTAAGTTCCATGTTGCAGATGAAGAACATAAACCCTTTAGCTCCGCCAGCTCCTCCCGCAACAAGTTCATTCACCCAGCCTGTTGTGACAAAGATTAACATTTGTGAAATAATATACTACAGGACCATACTAAAGGCAAGCATTAACTGCCCTAATCCAAGAGGGAGCTGCAGGGATGTATTGGCTAGTGTAAAGCAAGAGAAAGAGATCCCAGTTAAAAAGCAACTTTGATTAGCTCTTATTAAACAAGCAGGAGGTCTTTATGGGAGAATCTTGACCGAGGTTGTGAGCACAGACCAAACGCAGTGAGGTCTGTACACACAACCGAGGTCAAGATTCTCCCACACAGACCGACTAAGCCCAGTTAATAAGATGTTTATTAATATGGCAAACAAGAACAATTTAATTCATTTAATGTCACTGGTTTGCACTAACTGACATTTTGCTTGCGAACGGGGATGAGCTGAATTTAATTCTCAGCCAAAGTTTGCTCCTCCTCTTTACTTTTTTTTCTCATCAGGCTTTTTGGCACTTCCATACATAAATATTGTTAGATGAAAATAGTCAATGATTTTGCATTTTAGTTTGCAACTTTTTTACTGCAAAACATTACTGGTCTAGATGCCAGTCTACATGGGAAAATCTAGACCGCTTTCAATATCCATTTCAGCCAATCAAATTCGTGAATTTGGTAGTTTCCAGTTCTTGTGAGACAGAGTGATATAATATCATCCCATTCATGTGGGACTAGCAGTACTACCAAGGTTACTTTATGAGCACTACAGACGCAAGTCAGTGGGACAGTGTTGGCCACCTGGCTTGTGTGTCAGACAGCTGTACCTAATCTTGACCCAGCACTTGAAACTATTAACCCACACAACAACAGTCTGTATCTGCTTTGTAGTCGCATTTTTAGATATATCATAATGGAAGCCTCTGAAAGTAGACTCCACAACAGCAAAAAACTGGGAAATAACTCTTGTATTTCTTTGGTGAAACAATGATTAATTAATTTATACGGGTGTCAATTAGCCCACATAAATTTTCACCAATGACAATTTAATGTACTCAGTTTTGTATTTAGCTTACTACATGTACTTATGGTTTGAGATTCTCACCTCTTGTTTTGAGTTCTGACAGTAAACTTCCTTTACCCTCATGGCCAAGAAGGTGAGATATATAATGACATGGCTGCAAGTTAAAACAATATGATTGTCAGTACGTATATGGTGATAAAAGAACTGGAGAGCATTGGGACGACCTAGGGTGAGGCTGAAATGATTTCCAACAACAGAGCCTGATGGAGAGCTATGGTGGAAGCCCTATGCCTCATGAGGGGCAAAGCTAACTAAAGTTAATTAGAAATAATTAGCATTATAAATTTATACCACAACCAATGAAGATAAACACTGACTCCAACAGTGAACTAGTTATGGCAGAATAGACATTATCTTAATGATTGTTATATACAACACAGCTTTTATAGTCTTAGGGACATATGTTTGGGTTTACTTCAACTTTATGACAGTGCAGTTCATGCATCTCTGTCTTGGACAAGCTCAGAACTATACATATTATATTTTTATACCTTTCTTGTTATGCTTACCTTACTATCATAGTGTGGGTTAACATCAGGAATGGGGAATGAAACGTTTAGGTGTTTTATATCTTTGATTGGCACTACTTTAAATTCTACCTTCAGAAGCAAAATAAGATATCTCCAAATTAGATTTTAAAATTGACATTAAATACATAAGCAAATAATAAATAAATAATGCTGCAAACAGAGAAGATGATGGGGAGTGATGAGGAAGAGAATTATGGTATGATGACTCCAATCATTATTTTTTGTTTCATTTGTCAAATAAAGCACCATGGGTGCTTTTCCAAAAGTCAGGTTTGAATTTCCAGAAATTTCTAGTGATGAATGACATTTTCCAAAATTTTCCAGAAAAGAAGACAACCTTGCCAGGTAGGACTATACCCAAATTTTTGGCAGTTTCTTACCAGGAATTTTCACTCTATTTAATTTTCCTCCCAGAATTTGCAGAATTTTTAGTTGTATGGTTCGCTTTTTAGAAATTTCCACAATTTTTGTATTGTCTAGAAACTTTTCCACGACATAATTTCTGTACCATTTGTGCTTGATAAGAAATTTTCAGAATTTTTGGTGGAATGGAAAGCACCCCAAATCTAATTTACCTACAGAGATAGAATCACACAAACAGTCAAAGTAAAGTAACACATCCTCTTACTCCTGGTTTCTTTCTCACCTGCAAATGTTCATCACTATAAGGGTGGTCAGGAAACTCAGGAATGGTAACATTTTTATCCAAGGCATCTGAAAACAGCTTTATAACCAGGTTGGTCAAGTCATCAAGTGATTCTAAAAAAAATGTGCACAGTTAATATAGTTATAGAGTGTTTTTTTTCTT
Source organism: Orbicella faveolata (assembly GCF_042242905.1). Taxonomy (NCBI): domain Eukaryota; kingdom Metazoa; phylum Cnidaria; class Anthozoa; order Scleractinia; family Merulinidae; genus Orbicella; species Orbicella faveolata. The sequence continues at coordinate 13,683,590 of NW_028301536.1, read as the reverse complement.
TTGACACATTGTACTGACAAATCATGTATTTCATTTATTGACATATTCCTGGTAGAATGTGTGTCACATGTATTGCTGTAGCTAGGCAACCATTTAAACTAACTCTCACCAAAGTTTCTCTAAATTTCTAGCACACTGTTTTATATTCAGTAGTTATTTAATAGACTTTACTTACTATTACATCCATTGTATTACATAAATTTATTTAATAAATATTCTTTTCAAGTACACCATACTATACCTCTGCCTAGAACAGCCAGTGCCATGATATTGGCAGAGTAAGATGAACTGTGAAATTTGAGTAGTTCATCACGAACACTGAGGCCTTTCTCCTTTGGTCTGGTATCAAGAGTAAGCTTGTTACCTACACATAGGACCATCCATAAAACATGTGTGAGACAAATATTCTGACAGAAAAAGCAATTATAGTTAACATAGGCATTGAAAATACATAATGACCAAAATGGTGGATACATAGCTTGGGAAAATGCCTCATTTTCACCTCTTATACAGCATAAATCCCACTAAAACTATACTGTCACCAACAAAACATCTAAATCACACATAAAAATTGCAAGGGAATGGCTGAAAATTATTGTAAATGAGAACATACACCCTTGGGGATTATGACTTCAATTTGTCCGAAGAAAAAAGATTAATTAATGCATTTTCATGAAATTCATTTTCACTAGTATGCAAGACCTCATAGTGTAAAAAATGCATAGTTTACCTGAACCAAATTTACTGTAGGGATGAGATGGATTAACTGAAGATTTGTCCAACTGATTCAGCCTCCAAGAATCAGACAAGACATTCTTATGGTGTTCTAAACAAAACAAAATAGAATGATTACAGCACAGCAACGTGTCACATGTATCATAATTATCATGGGAAGCCCACTGGCCTAAAGATAACTGCGCTGTACTCTTGGATCATACAGTCCAGGTTTTAGCCGTTGAAGAGGTTAAGTACTGTGTTATGTTCTTGGGCAAAACACTTTTCATAATTATGAGCAGAGTAATTACTACTCTCATAGTTCCTCTTTCCCCCCAGATACCAATAAGTTCAACACTATTTAGAGGGTAACCCTGTGATGGACTGGCATCTCATCCAGGGGGAGTGCCAAGGCTGTCATTAAATTTTGATTCAACTGTAGACTTAACCTTTACACCCGTAACAAACTTGGTACTTTTTGGGTGAATTGTATTAACTACAGGCAAGTTCACCCATAACATCAAGGGTTCATCAAACTTACTCAGTCGTAGAAGCTGTTATGGGTTAATGGTCCTGATTGACAGCCCTGTTTACATGTCTAGAAATAATTCTTGTCACCTCATATGCCATAGAAACCACAGATACTGGAGAAAAGCACCAGCATGATGGGCTGGCCTAGACGCAAAACAAAGACTTGTCCTTGATCAACCTGATATCATTGTCAAATCTTACCATTTGTATCAGAGGGAAGGCATTTTTAGATCAGTTACACTGTACAACTGGCTCAAAATCTTGAATGTCAGTTTTTTAAATTGAAATTAAAGTTAATTAATGCATCATAGTAATCCCTGCTATAATGTATTATTTGTAAGAAACAATAATTTAAAGATTTAATTAATTACACCCAGAACAATATTTTGTATCATGATCATCATCATTAGGTTAATTTATTCACCTGATTCAACAGCATTAACCTCTCTGTCTGTTGCATCTGAATTAAACAATGGGCAAAGGAAGAACTGTGCAAACCTAAAATTTCAATCATTGAATAAGAAACTTAAAGATCAATTCTCAATTATTTTTATTTAATTTTTGACAAATTACATTGTAAATTACCTATCCAATGCTTCATGTAAACCCTCATGTTTGACATCAAAGTAAAAGTTTGTATGTTCTCCACCAGTGAAAGCATTAGATGATCCACCATTCTCACTTAAAAACTGTAAGGAACAATTTGCTAACCATTAAATAACACAAAAAACTATAATTTTGGAGAAGCGTTAAATTAAGTCATAAAAGGGGACATTTTTTTTCTTCTTCTTCTTCTTTTTGTCTGAATCAGCAAAATTTTGAAAGAGCAAGTTTAAATTGGCTGGAAATTAATGTTGGGATACATGTTGTTTTAAAGAAGAAAAATTTGACGTTAAGACACTCATTGCAAAACAATTCAAAATCAGTCAAACCATGGAAAGTCCAGAGTGTAACCTATGCACAAGTTTGTAAGATTGGGCAAAACAACATTTAAAGAGTATCTGTGCATGATTTATGGCCTGGTTTAATTTTGTATGCAATACTTCAGCCGGTCACTCTCTAAAAATTGTGATTATAAATAATTCATTGTCAGATTGATTCTGAGCCTACACTGTTTGTAGATGGCAGATTTGAACTAAATGCAAAACTGATGTCATCATCAATCTTGATAGTCAATATTATAAAAATCTGGCTTCTGTCCCTCTATATATGTACATGTAGTCAGCAAATTTAACTTTGACACCTTTTCTCTGCCAAATATTTCTAACACCTTGAACTAAATCTAACTAAAGATGCATGTGAGTTGACAACATAAGGCTAAAAATAATATTAATCAAAAGTAGCCCAGAAATCAAAAACAAGAACCAATTTACACAATAATCCCCCTCACTCATGAATTTGATAATATTTTCAGTTGAGATATATCTATCAAAATTGAATCGAGCTCCTACCTGAGTGAATGAATTCTCTGATGGATACTACACATAAAAAACAAAGAATTAGGAATTAAATATAATAACAAAACTGCAAATACATTATCCAGTTACAAGAGAAGATAAGGAGTAATCCCCCATTTATGCCTTATTCCCAAGGTGACCCCTCTCAAGTTATTTTTAGAACACTCTAGGTTCCAGCAATCCCAGTGGTAGCCAATGCTGTGATGTGAATTTTGCTCACATGGACAGTTAAAGCAGCTTTACAAGTATTTCCATTTCCTGGAAAACATCCAAGCTACATGCGTTATTGTAGTGAACGTTCAACACACTACTTGGCTTTAATCGATAAGATGAAATGTGCAATTTAACAAGTGCAAAGAAAGCAATGAAAAGGGAGCGGTTGCTACAAACAAAATAAATTACAAGTTATAGACGAATACAATAAAAGAAACAGAAAAAACGAGGTGAAGGTAGACGATACTTACAAACGTTGTATGACTAGGAAGCTAAGGAACATGTAAAAGGAAAACGGCAGGGCGGTAAATGAAACGAGATGACGGTAGCGTCGCCATGAAAATGCACAAATAAACTAGAAAGACACATACAAAAGGGGACTGAAACAAAGCAAAATTATGCGAAAAAACCTAACAGAATATCAATAACGTGAAAGTGAGATAAACGAAAAGAATGCGATGATCATGAAAGAATGCATGTACAGAAGGAAACAATATCAAAGAATTAAATGCGGCTGCAACATGCGTGGTAACTTTACTCACAGAAGAACTGAGTACTACTGTATGTCCAAAAGTAACTTGAGAGAGCACCTTGAGAATAAGGTCTAATGGTGGATCAACTCTCTTACTCTTCGTTCCCTCTTAATTGTTATTTTCTGTAACTTGAAAGAGTGCACATGGGCTAGTACATTATCAGGGCTGCCCAGGAGCCGCAGACAACTAACTTAAAATGCCTTTGGGCAACTGGAAAAACTCACTTTTTTCATATAAGCTTAAGTGCTGGGCACCCAAGATTTCATGGTTAGGAACCTTTGGGCTCCTGGTAATTTTCCTAATACCACAGCCTTGATTATTGTTTTGCAGTGAGTCGATTAATAACCAGTACTAATCAGAATAATAACAATGACCAGTACCAATGGTTTGTATTTTTAATTTTTTTCTTCATAATTTGCACTTAGTTTACTTATGCCTGATGTTAATCACTCTCAATGGTTTTGACTAGTGATAGATTAATAATCAAACAGTTGACTACACTGTACATGTACATGTAAATGTGCTCTCACCTTTTCTGTGCCTAGAAACAGCATGTGCTCACAAAAATGAGCAAGACCTGGTAGTTCAGCTGGATCACTCATGCTGCCTTAATAATGTAACAATCAAACAAATGACTAATTAAGAGTTATTATGTCTTTCTACATGTCATGACCATATGTCAATAATGGGGGTAAGTATGTAACATGAACCTCTCACTATGGCATGTCAACTAAGTTACATCTAAAGACAAAGAGTTGTCCTTGACTTATCCTCTTTAGATGTATTCTTCATAGAGTTTCCCATTTCTGGCAGAGAGTATTGCTTTCAGTTCATTTTTTTTCAGTCAAGTGCATATTTCAGGAAATCTTGATTTGAGAACAGCTCCCATTATTGTGAGATTTCCATCTTTGGAAGTATTCTCCATTTAAGAAATACAAAGGTAAGCTCCCTGTTTCTATCTCCTTTGGAAACATATCGGTCTGATAGTAGACCATGGTGCTACAAATAGAGTGTAACCCTGCCTTACGACCACCCCGTTAATACAGTGACCTTGTTATTACAGCCACTTTATTTTGGCCTGAAAAAAGCTCAGTCACTCATTTTCTTATTTACAGAACCCCTTAATACGGCCAGCCCATTAATACGGTCAGATTTTTGTGGCCCATTGGTGACCGGATTAACAGATTCCACTGTATTAACTAGTACAGGATAACAAATGGTAATAAAGGTCGACTTCTGTGAGGAAGTCTGTGAGATGGATGTAATATATCAAACACAAAAGACCATGTTTGACCACATTTCCAAACACCGAGAAGAGAGCTGAAAATATGATACATAGCGAAGTATTTTTGATGAATTTTGAGGTGTTTGGAAATATGGCCAAACACTGTCTTGCGTGTTTGATATATCTTCTCAATCGAAACCAAAAATAAGGGGAAAACGGAGAAATATGATCATAAAAATCTATGCTGATTAATTAACAATTATTATTCAGCAAAGTGGAGGTAAATATCCATCACTTTCACCGACAATGAGGTGAATAATTATTGTTTTAGTATATACCACACAAGCTGAATAATTAGCGGACCAAAACATTATTTTGTGTGTGACAAGCAGTTGGAAATTTTAAAATCTCTTGAGCCGGCTGCTTGCAGGTGAATAGCATTTGCTAATCACCTCCGAGTTAACCAATCAGAGCGCGCAAAAAGCACTATTCACTTGTGTGGTATATGCTAAGATCAGATATCCAAACACTGTCACGGTCATGATTTCCTTTGTTTAAACTTGATGAATTATTAATGAGTTTGAGAATTACATTTCCCTAAGAGCAAGCTAGTGGCTGATTTCACAATGTACAGTGTAGGTCTGTAAAAAGGATGTAAAATCAGCATTGTTTACTATGGAAAAGGATATGGATGTGTGCAGGCAAGCCCTGTAAGTAACAACCCCTACCCCCCTAAAGCCACAACCCCCCTACTCCCACAATTCAATTCACCCTTATAAAATATTAATTAACGAAAACTTTTCAAAAAGTACAGTACTGTCGTTGACAACATTTTTCAGAATTATCAAATGCTACATTTTAATCACTTATATTTAAACTTCTTACCAATGTGAACATCCAAAGCCGCGGCGGATTTATCAGTCAAGGGATCGCTGATCACAAGAACCCTCATGTTGTTGTTCAGTTCTAAACCACGGTAGACCCGATCATCACGGGGTGACTTTGGAACGTCGTTATAAACTTTCTTCACCCCATCCATGTTTAATCCAGGAGATCAAGTTCACCAGAAATGCTATTCAACCGACAAAGTTCAAAGAAGATGATGACCCAGCAAATTTGGTGAAAGACACCTGATTGCCTGATTGCGACGAGGATCTTAGATGGAAAAAAAATCGATCTAACGCTCCAGAAGTGCCTTGCAAGTAAAATTCAAATACTTCAATGATAGCAACAACGATGTATACGGTCCTAAAATGTAGCTTTATCAATTTTAGTGCCGTTCCATATGCTATTGAAGTCCGCCATTAGTGGGAAACTGGGTATAGTCCACGGCCAAAGGGAAAGAGGTAGGCTGGGCGCTAAAATGGTTCGCGCCAAATTTAGTTTCAACATGGCGGCGATGGCGGCATTGTTGCTTGAATTTCTTTCTGTTTCAAAGCCAAATATCTAGTTTGAGAACAAAGGTAAACGCCAGTTTTGTTGTATAAGAATGGCTCACAGCAAAGGAGATGAAATTTTAATGAGTGGAGAAGCCACAGGAGGCGGTGATAGCGACGAAGAGATTGAGGTCACTGCTGCAGAGGTTCTTGTTCAACTTGAAAACGTGAGCTTTTTTATGTCTAATTCAGTAACTTGTATAGTTTTCTTTGGAGTCACTGCAGAATGCCTTGGCAGAAATTTTAGTATTACCACATAAAACAGTTGTCTATATAAAACTCAGCCACTACACGTGATTCAGTTGTGAGCATTTATCACTCAAACTCAATCCGGTATTTGATCTTTTGAATATTCAGCTGGTCAAATTTCAATCCCCCAAGCCAGCATTTATGTACCAATGCGCCACTTTAAGGCCATACCCCAACTTTCTAGACATTCACAGGATAAAATTAGTAAAGGAAAAGTAAAAAAGAACTGTCAAACTCCACCAAGGTCAATTTGTCCAAAGTTTCTCAAAATCTGCTGGGAATTTCTGAGAGGAGGAAGGGGAAGAGTCCTACGGAAAAAATTTGAGTGGTCAATGCATAAAACAAAAACCTTGACATAGCAGGCGCTTTGCCTGGCTAAGTCATTTTTTGAAGGACAGAAAAGTATACTATGGCATCAGTTAATTTTTATGTGTTAGATGTCATTTTTGTGTTCTAGAATGGTACCCTGGCTTGCGTCATTTACCATAAGGATTTGATTAAGCACTCTTCTTCAATGAGCATCCTACATCTAAGATGTGCTCTCCCCCCCCCTCCCCCCACAAATTGGTGTCCCCATAGTAAAAGAAACAATCAAGACATTGACACAGAATAGACTGACTAGATGAATGAACTATGAAGTTTGCTTTCCCATCTGGACATAATATTGAGCATTATGGCTATTAGAGCTGGTATTCCTGTCTGCACTAAGCGCCCCCTCTCTAATAAGCATGCTCAGTTCTTAGTGCACCAGGCACTACAAGTAAATCAAATCATTCTGTTGTGCAAGGTTTACCCGAAGTTGAAGTTGGTTAGGTGATGAAAGACAGAAAGTCACTAGACCTGAATAATCTCTCTAGGAAAGTCATCTTAGGTCTATGTTAACCCTGTGATTTATATTATCCTTAGGCTTGGATGAATGAAAAGTTTGCTCCTGAACTTTTGGAGAGCAAAGCAGATCTTGTTGAGTGTATGCTGGATCAGATTAAAGAAATGGCAAGTTTAGAATTTCAGTGTAATTTACACTCCCCTCATGATCCCCTTCACCCTCCCCCTCTTCTGCAGGCCCCTTCCCCTCACCCTACTGAAAAGACAAAGTCAGTAGAGCCACATACACTCTACACCCTGAAGGAAAAGACTAGCATTGTTTCCACAAAGAAATGTAAACAGAGGTATGTATAAAATAATGCCAAACCAGATATATAAAGAAATATGCATTTCAAATGGAAACAGTATCGTAAAGGCATGAATGGGCTTAAAGCAACTTTGTTATTCCCTTTCCTTTATCTATGGCCTAACATGAGTCTTTCGTTTGAGTTTGAATCACCCATCAATACCCCCATCTAACTACACTTAGATGTGTCTGCATCTTGCCATATTTACGCAGTTTTTAATGATCTGGACTCATTGCAGGAAGGAAATTTGAAGAAAGTAAAACAAGGAGATGTTGTAGCCTCATTGCATAAATTAGAGGTTAGTGATAATAATTATATAATTATTGAAAAGAGAACTAGCATTATCCAGTCTCTGACCTATGCAATTAACTCGAAATCAGATTGTCTTTACTGTTTTGGAGGGCTGACTTATTTACAGGGAGACTGGTACTGTGTATCTTTTAAGGTATTCTGCTCACAATCCATAAACTGATATATATACCTGTGTTACTGACAATGCCTCTATCCTTTTCTTGTAGATTGACAGAATACGATTTGTACTTAGCAGTTACACAAGGACAAGGATAGAAAAGGTTCACATATTCTTAAAGTGATGAGTGAACATGTATAGTGTTGCACACTAATGACGTCGCAAAAATATAACCCCGAGTGTGACTCAGACAAACAGACCATTCCATTCCTGCTGGCCGGCCAACTCTGACTGACTGACCAACCTTGCTCCTTGATTTAGTAACAAACTTTCCCCTCTCCTCCTCTACTAAATGCAAATGCAGAGTCAAACTTCCACTAAGGACCACCTCTCTACAATGGCCACTTTTTTGTCAGGTGGATGGTCTATACATTCACTCTTATTTTAACCATTCTACAACAGTCTCCTCTAAAAAATGACAAGGGCCACTAAAGTGCATCCCAACTGCCAAACAAAGCTCTTGAGAATGGCCAGTCAATCAGTGACTGATGAAATTCAGAATGGTGTATACAAAACTCTATTTCTCCTACCTCCCCATAACGTCCTCCTCTCTACAAAGGCCACTTTGCTGTTCCCAAGTTGGCTGTTGGAAGAAGTTTGACTGTAGTAATAAGCTTTACAATACAATCTTCTCCTACTTAGATTGAAAAGCATGTTGTCCATGTTCTTGAACAAGAGGCAGCAAGAGAAGAAAGTGAACCCTCACGATTATCCCCAGAGGAGCTGCAGTATGCTAAAGAGTGAGTTTTGAAAATATAGGCATTTTGGAGGGGAATAATGGTGCTAGATTTTTTGTCAGAGTCTAAATAAGCACTGCAAGTAGCACAAAAGAACCCACAGCAATAAACATACAGAAAGACCACCACAGTGCTAGCCTGTGTAGCGATTGTTCTTGTTATGAACTAGCTGTGTGAAAAATGGAGTGAGGGCAAAACAATGGGATGAGGGGAAGAGTGAGGTGAGAGGAGGAAGTAATGCAGGAGGTTTCATTAACATTTTCATCAGGAAGGCAACTGGTTTTCACTAGTGGGCAAAATGGTTTGAACTGAGCTTCTTTATAAGAAAATCTTTCCTCTAGATGGTCAAACCAGCCAGGCAAAATCGTCCTCACAGCTGGTCAATTTGCTCAGTTTGCAGTCCATAATGAAACCCCTGGTAATGTAATTTCATTTCATTTAATGCCCAATTTTTTGGTTGCCTTAATTTCCAAAGGCCCAAAATACCTATCCCTAGGCCATCGTATTACCATAACCCTAACACTAGGCTATCGCAAGGCATACATGTTCATATGCTTTTGTAATCCTTAATAATCTTAGCATTTGGTATTCCAGGTATGCTGATAACATGGAGGGTCTGTTTAAGTCCCTAGCTTTGCAACACATGCCAACAAACATGCAGAACATAGACAGAAAAAAATCAGGTAAGCACATTGCAAGTTAGCCATTTAGAAGTACAATCGCACCTTGATTATCCGTACCTCAATTATCCGGATTTCTCGATTATCCGGACTTTTTCTTTGGTCCCAATTTTGTCATGAATATTTATTAGTAATGATCAAGAACCGTAGCAAAATTCTTTTTAAAACTGCAGCATTGGAAAGTGCAGTCAAAGGCAAGTTTGTTTTGCTTTTAAAGAGCAAAAGCAGCCCTCACACGCATCGTAACTAATGAAGAACACTTGAATGAGTTCTGATTGCTGGCTCAGAGTTGAGTGGTTTAAGATGTACAGTAGACCATACTGTTTTCCAAGTCATTTGTAAAACTAAAAAGTGTTGTTTCACAATTAAATGTTACTTTATTTAACAGTTTTGTTCTTCATTAATATTCACATTTTTGATTGTCCGGACCCTTGATTATACGGACTATTTTGTCTAGTCCCAACGAGTCTGGATAATCAAGGTTTGACTGTAGTGTCTTGTTATATAAAAGACTGCTCAATTCCTGTTGGTCTCAAACCTGATTGCTCAACAACCTGGCTTTTCCTGAACATGAAGCAATCTGTGAATCAGGGAAACTAGTACTCCTTGGATGGGAAGCTAGTCCTTGATAACGTTATGTAACTTTAGTGTCAAATATATTAGCACTGTTATGCAAATTGGGGACACTGTAAATAAATCAACAAATATTACAAATAGAACTTGAACTATTAAGAATTCCAACTGGTAGGAGGCTGACCAATTGGCTATTTACACAGTGCAGTCAAAGAGTTGAACTCACCTTGTATTTTGTCACATAATTTTCCCGAGTGATTTGCAGTCACCCATGGTGGAGAGGAGATGCTCAGAGAATACTGATTAATTTATACCCATGGAAAAAAAATCTAGGGAAATAGAAGGAATCACACAGTTGACTTCATAACCTTAGGTCCAACACCCTGACTGTTAGACCACCGTGCTTCCAATATTAGCTACAATACAACTTGATTGTGCACTGTTTTCATTATACATGTACTCCCTCTGTGCATAAACTTCAGATTTTTCTTTCATGTTTTCTTTTCAGTTCCTAGGCCAAACATGGACAAATATGTGTTTTTAAAGGTTCTGGAAAATCAGGAGCAGGTCATGATTGACCCTGAGTATGTATTATTGATATTTACACCATGTCATAGAAAAAAACACAGCCAGTAAGAATACAGGAGAATCATTGTATACTCAACTCTATTGCACTAAACTTGTCCATCGTCCGCAGGCGCTGGGCATTTGTCGCATTGGTTGTGTTGGCCACCGTATTTTCTATGACTTGGTATAAAGGCTTGTGTGTATACCAAGAAAATACAAGTGTGACTCGTGGGTTATTCCATGGTATACCACTCGAAAGCATTGCAAACCGATTCCAGCGATGTAACCGGTAGCTGTTCTTTTGCCGACGCTCACTAAGAACAGGATTTTTGCACTAAATGTGATTTGGTCTTTTGACCTTGCGAATCGAAAATGTGAATCGTCTGCAGAGAAAAAAAACATAAGATTCCTGACTCAACAAAATTAAAGGTTAGCCGCGTTTTCTATTCTGCAAGAGAGCAGTTATGCTGTCTTATTATAAACCAATCAAACTTACACACAAGTGGTTCATTTTAGTGGGGAATTTGTGTTCTTGTTAACATGAACGTTAGTCTACTGCAGGAGGATAGCCAGTTGCCTCTGACTAAAAATAAGAATTAAAACTTTTTTCACATCAATTTGTGTTCTTACGCATGGTGTGTGGCACTGCTCCTAGTCACGCATGTGCAGTGTAATGTATTGAAGAATCCAAATAACAGTTTAACCAGTTTCCTATCAAATAAGGACTGCGCTACATAATAAATTTTAACTAAACAAGAACTGTAATTGTTAAATTTGTCTCTCCTGTTTTAGGGCAAAAAAATAAAATGTGAACAGGATAACAATTTGAAATAATTTAGAAGGCACCTATCCTCAGTTGGGACCCAAGGATGAGCACAAGTATACATGAATAGGTCCGCAATGCGTACTTGTGAACTTATGCTTAATTTTATTCCATTCGGTTGGAGTTTCTTTTTAAAAGTCAGTATCTGGGAGTTGAATTGCTATAAGTAAGAAGGCAATCACTGCAACGATAAAGGTGTTACTTTGAAACTGGAGACATTGTACTCATGGTAGAAAAAAGCACAAGTATAAAATAAGCATGAGCGAAAGACGTTCAGCCAATCAGCGAGCACTTTATGCTTATGCTGACGACGTCCTCACTGGACCCTTATGCTTATGTCGCAGCCGTCCCGACTAGTGCATAAGTTTCTTATGTTTATACTTATGCTTGCATCGCAAGTGAGGACCGGGCTCTACATGTCAATTTTCTGATACTAATCGTGCCATGTTTGCAACGTGCACGTGAAAGTTGCTAGGCACAAATGAGATCCTTGTCAAGAACTCTGAACTGTTAGTTCATACACGCCCCTTCTCGCTGTCTGTAAACTCAGTTGCTCAAAGCATGGATAACGCCATCAATCGGATGTGCACAATTCCAAATTAACTCATTACGTCTTTATACACCTCCAAAGTAATATAAGAAATACACAAAGGATGCAAGAGAAGGCGTTTTTACTGTTTTCCTAAACAAACTCCTCTTTTACTTCGTCTCACAAGCTCACGCGGCGAGCTTGGGACAAGCTGAGCGTTAACCATCCTTTGAACAACCTGGACCTTGTCCATAAGTTTATTTTCACTATATCCTCGATTTTTATTTATTTATTTATTTATTTATTTATTTATTTTTTGATCAGGGAGGATCCTATCGACTTGGAGAGCGGAGCACAACACATCATGCGCTACAGCGCTATAGCACCTCTTCTTAGCAACGGATCCGTGTCTCTTCTATGACATTTGGAGTTCGTTGCATGTCTGTGATGGGTTGCTGTGTGTGTATAGCTCGCTAAAATGTGGGACCCTGGTAAATTGGGCCGTAAAACATGCGAGTTACTGAACAAACTGACGCTAGGTTTCGGCTGTTTCTTGGCTAAACGGCACGAATAGTATTTTTAATCCCTCATTAAGAAACTTTGCATCCTTGGAGACCCAGGAACAGATAGTTGGTTGGGGAGAAAGTCAAACGAACGAAAGCAGTGCGAAGGATGCTTAAACAAAAACTAGACTAAAAACACTCGTTAATGTAAACTTCCGCTGTCATTGCTTTCGAAGATTTGACCCCGGGGGAGGTACTTTGGGAATTTCTGGGTGGGGATGTGCCGCTGGGACCCTGGAACCCTTAGCCTATACCAGAGCTAGTTCAGCTGAATTTTGCTACCCTATACTAGAGTAAACTCCCCAAATCTCCCATCTATCGACACTGTTCAGGCTCATTTGCGTAAATTTAAACTTGCTGATTTGATTTTTTTATATTTTTGAGTGGCAATTCCTGGTTTCCTTAGTCTAGATAAAATCGTCAACCAACTAGTCAGTTTTGTGAAAAATGATACCCTATTCTAGACCCAAACGCTCTGATTTATATACCTTATCCAAGAGTAAACTGCTTGAAAACCATATCCTTCACAGCGGCACATACCTATATAGCCTATATATGGCAGTCCCCCCCCCCCCCGGGGGATTTGACTTTCTACTGACCTCTCCAAGGATAGAAATATTTTAGTGGGATGGAGGTGCGAAGTACGATCTTCACCAGTTCTTGATGGTAGGGGGTGGGGGAGGAGGACGGGTGGATAATTATTTCGTCGCCGTTCCCGACGGAGCAGCTAACCAGCTAAATGGCTTATTTGTACTTCTGGCAAGCGACTGAAAGTGAAATACGGCTTACAAATTATGTTTTCTCTGCAAAGTAGGTTTTAGGTAGCGTAATTTCGGTATTTTTATGTCTTCTGCTTCAGTCCTTTGGCGTGTCGAGAATTTACTGAGCATCACCTGAGTCGGGATTATGTTGTATTGACTTTGCCCTCTCTGCTGACTCCGGTATCCCAGAATTCATCATTCAAACTGTTGTCGTCGCGGGTGGCCTGAAATGATTAAACCCAGGCTACGTGTCGAGAACGCGAATACTACTGTGCACGTGCTGAGCCCCTGAAGTGATATTGAACTTTTGAACTTTCGACGGAGTCCCAGGAAAAGGAACTCTATTTTACATACATCACACATCCTGCTCGGAAAAATCAACTTCAAGACGTCAGAAAGTACCAAAAATGCGCAAAAAGGTCACGAATAAATATCCTGATACAAATTTTTAATTCATTCGATAAAACCTTTCTTCAAACAGGGCAATAAAATGTTCGCAGTTGTGCAAGAACAGCTCATATGAGAAACGTCACCGTGACTAAAATTTCTTCAGATATCCGAAACTCGTGGTTCCTTCATGTCTGAAGCTAACGATGAGCACAAGGTTTTCTCCGTGTAATGCAACGCGTAGGGTAAGAAGTTTTGAGAAAGTTTTGAAGGTCAGACGAGGTTATTTCATTTTTTCATCATTTTTATTTTCTTTTGAGCGCGTGATTTCGTGACAACACCGTGGAAAGTTTTAGAAAGACAGGAAATATCATTAGAATCTTATGATACTTGTAAAATCTTTAAACCAAAATATAGAACATACTGCGCGGTCCGAATAACTGAAACGCAATGAAAAGCGCTACTTCGTAGAGTAACGTACATCTGCGCGTGACTTCGTGACAACGTCAGGAACAGGAAAAATCATTCGAATTTCATTTTGATGATACTTGTATGATCTTCTAACCACAAAAATAGGAAATACTTTGCGCGTTGAAAAGCGTAGGTTTGTTAAAAGACAAAAATAGGGCAAATTCCTGAAAGCGTCTAAAGCCTTGTTGAAAGCGTGTTTAATTTTCACTCTAGTGAATCGTAGCACGCGGAGAGATTTCCACATACAATGCAGTCGTCCGTTGATTTCACGTGATCCTGTCGATCGGAAGGGCGCGCTGATTGGTTAGTTTCTTTGTTATTTGACAAGCTTCACGTGACGAGATTATAAGTCGACTTATATAACAACAATAACGAAAAGATTTCTGTGCAAATTTGTAGTGGACACGAAGCGAGAAGGAGTAAAGGAGTTGGTTAGAAAGCATTCCAAAATTCTGCTGGTTATCGCTGGAGGAAGCCTGAGAGGTGTAGGAACTGTCTTTTAAATTTCTCACAAGAAATCGCATTTCCACGCACAGCTGAGAAGTCACACAAGGAATTATGCCTCCAACACCGTCTTTAAAGTCTTGTGTGGTCAAATTCAATTCCTGCAGGAAGAGTGACTCGGACCTCCACAAGAAAGACAAAAAGGTTCATTTTGCAGATTCGATGGGACTTTCTCTCGTTTCTGTAGTTTATTTACCGCAACCTGCGCCAACGGCGAGATTTTTGTCGAAGCGAAAGTGGTCTTTTTGCGAGGAGAGAGCGAGGCTTTTAAATTTTACACCGCCGGTTGAAAGAAGAGACTTCCATGAAAGACTAAACGGGCTAAATGTATCTTTAGAAAACATTATTTTGCGGGACTTTGGTATGTTCGGAACGGTAAAAGTTCGAAATTTAGCTTTCGAGAAGAGAATAACCATACGGTACACAACGGACGGCTGGTCAACTTATCGCGATGTCGTTTGTCAATACGTTAATGGTTCCCACGCCGGATTCACGGACACCTTCTCATTCGAGATCGCGTTGCCGTCAACTCTCATTAAAGACTGCAAAGTGGAGTTTGCTGTGTGCTACAAGGTTCATGGAATCGAATTTTGGGACAATAACAGTGGAGATAATTATCGGGTTATGTGCTACTCGTCAAACCAATGGAAATCGCGAGAATGGGTTTACAATAATAGGAACAGTTTGAACGGTTACGCATATTTGCAAAACAGATATGTTGGTCTTAGATTCTAGTGCTGTAACATAAACGGCAGGTATTAAATATAGAACTCCTCTTTTGTACGAGGGCTTCGAAATTAAAATCGAACATTCAGTTTTAATTTATTGGAATTATGAAGGATGGTTTGCCTGTTGTCAACTTCTGTAACCATAGACTAAAGGCAAATTTCATAGAGAACTAAATTGTTTCAGTGCTGATGTATTTGTGTGATAACTGACCGACTTTATATGTTGGGTGTTTAAGAACATAAGCGGTGTAAGTCGTCTTATCGTTATTTCTCATTTGGGTTGACTTTTATACAGACATAACTCGTACTTGTAACTACGTGTTTCGTTTCTAACGAAAGAAGAATTTCTCTAGAGTGAAAAAGCGTTATCGAGTTGGCAAGTTTGTTGGAATTTTTTCATTTTGTGGTGAAACGAAGACAATAAAATTATTTTTTTGTATATTGGACTTGAGGTTTTGATTGTTCCCTGCTTGTTTCATTGCATGCAACCCAATATTTTCGCTGAAACGCGCACACTAGCGTCACAAAGTTTAGACGCACACAAGCGTCACAAAGTTTAGGTACTGTGTATGGTATAAGTGAACATAATTTTACAGTCCAAAATTTAGAATCAAAAGAACCTTTGGTACAGTGTAGAGTTTCCGTGCGTACATTTGTCGCGCTCCAATTATCTGGTCAAACTGAGAACTGTGATTGACTAAATGCAAGTTCTATTTTAGGCACAGTAATGGGGACAACGATTTCTCCTCACCTGGGAATACGGTATTGTAGAGCAACAATAATTGATCAAAACACACAACAAATCATGGTAGTTCAAGTCTGACAACTTGTTTGGGTTTTTTTGGAGTCTATGTCAGATTTTGCGTTAGAAAATTGTGATGAGCGCGTAGATTCACCACACTGAAAACTAATTCCTTGTTCAGTTGGCTAGTATGGACCACAAAGTTAAAATAGGAGCTATCCTATTGTGGTTGGGAGTATAAAGTCTGAATTTCTTTCTCAATCTTTTGATGAAAACCCTGCTTTTGATGTACTGGCAGCCTTCTAGGTAATTTATGAGACAAGTCCATCAAACGATTCAGACATTTCAGAGAAAGTTGACCAATCAAGTAAGGCATTTTGCCAAATTTCATGTAATCCTTTTCCAGAAAAATCTTGCACAGGAGACTACCATGCAACTTGTCTAAATGGTAGTCTGGATAGTCTGAAGAATATTGTCGTAGGAATGAAACCATATAACAATTTTGTCTCACTTTCTCTTTTTGGGTTTTCTTCACAGTTGCTCATTGATTTGTGGAAAATTTTATTAAAATTTAGTTTGGATGAAATTTAGCACGCTAAAAATATAAAGGCAGTGCGATATCTCATAAGCATACAGCATGTAAATTGATTTTCTAACTCTAGACATTTTCTACCTCTACCTTTCGACGTCTGTGTCATACAGCCTTACAAGTATGTAAAGCTTTATGGCAAGGGCAGATATGTTGTACAATAATAGTCCTTGATAGCTTTCTTTTAATTATTAGTAGTGATCTACAAATTACCAAATCCTGAAGAATCTTCCCTGTTTAATGTGTTGTAATGAACCCCTTAAATAACTGAGCCACGACATACCCACGTGAAAATATGAGGTAGCCAATACTGGGACATGAAACAGACATTTGAATCCCCTTTCACACTACATTACAGCAAAAGGATTCAAATTTATGATTTGCTAGGTTTGAATTTGCTGAGTGTCCAAATTTGTTTGCTTTCTTATCTCTTGACAAGAATATCTTTACCTATAACATAATCCACATAAAAAAGAACATTGATCTTGAGCTCTATATCAGTATATCTGCTCATGCGTGTAGGTCGTGACCAATATACAAATAACAATTCCCTTGATGGACTCCAATATCTGTGTTGAAACTCTTATGCCATTGCTTATCACGTCATACATCCAGTATATCATGACTGCAGCACTTCACACACTAGAAAGTTATTTTCTCTTCACTAAAAAAAATAATATTTTGTATCAAGTATGTTCTCAGGGGCTAGTGGGATATACCCCCTTCCCCCTCAAAAAAAAAATACAGAAAATAGCAACTTATGTGCACATTCACAAGTATCAATACCTGTTAATTGGCAGGGGAGGTGCAAGTATTATTACACAAACAACATCTACTCAACTAATATACAGAAGAGCCTCTTGGGTCACTCATAAATTCCAGATCTACCAAATCAAAACTAGTATATAAGATGTTTAATTGACAGTTTCCCGATGGACAGCTTCAGTAGAAATATTGCATGCAAGGCACTGAAGAATAGAAAATTAAATATTGTACACTTTTCTGGGCAAATTATAAAGACCCATTGCTTCTGTTTGCTTGTTTGTTTTTCTTGATTAATTCCTTAGAATGCCTAAATTATACACACTCTATTTCTTCAGGATAATAGCATCTGTTAATGATTATTGTAAAGGTCAGCAACATGTGCAAAGACTGCTAAACCATGCGTGACCTGATCACGTAAACCACACATAAAGATGCTGAAATATCTGAAGCATGTGCAAGGTGAATGTTTCTGTGTGAAACAGTCATGGCATGGCTATTTTAGCAAGTTATATGATGCAAACTTCTCAATCTCTGTGAGATATTAAAACATGTTTAAATTAGGTTTTGTATTTTTGTGAATAAAGATAATGTTTCTTATCGGTTTTATTATTTATTTCTTTTATTTTTTTTTGGTCAAAAATATTAAATTTGTCTGGTTTGGGTGTACACAAACAATAAGCAAACAGTACATTAACAACCAACAAGTTTCATCACCCTTACAACAGGCACACACATGCCATACACACATTCTTGACAAAGCTTTAACGACTTAAATCATGAGAGAACAAATCGTAAGATAACAATCCGATGTATATAAATAAATTTATGTTCTGTGTTATTTAATTTACCTGAAGAAGATATAAATCCACTTTGGGAACAATTTCATTTTGTACAGTCATTTGGCATGGCATCCAAATATTTTTCCCTACCAATGTATATATAAATAGGGTGGTAAAGTTGCTTTGTTATTTCTTCTTGTTTCTGTCAGTTTTGACCTAGCCTTAATTACCCAATATAATGTGTAGAGAATTTCTTCACTTTCAAAGTGAACCATTTAGAGTAGGTCTAAGAATTCAACACTAGAACAGGCTTAAATTCAAATTATTCAGACATTCTGATCCAGAGAGTCCATTTTGACCCAGACAGTAAAGCTTGATCAGTTTACTGACGTAAAGAGCTCTTACTACCCCCATTAAATTAAAATCCCTTGAGGGCATTTCCTTACTGGCAACTATATATGGCCAATTTCCAGAGCTGTATGTGGTTTCCTTTCTGAGGGGGTGTAAGGAGTTTGGGTGATGTAGTTTTGCATTATTTTTGGTGCAGTTTTGCGGCCATTGTTATTCTAACCTGCGGTATAATTACAGATTTGTAAGGCTAAGCAGTTTGCAGTTTTCATAATGTACTGCTGTTTCAATTGAATTGCGACTAAAAACATTGGTGTTCCAAGCTTGTGTTCGGGATATTAGAGCTTGAAAAATAGCATTTGGCAAATTTTCACAAAAAAAAAATTGGAAAGCATGCCTTGTGCAACATTTGTCTATGAGTGGTTTGCCCTGTTGAAGTTGTAAACATCAAGGTTTTTTCATTGGCTAAATAAATAAGGTTGCATGTCTAATGAAATGGGGAACCTGAAGAACTGATGAGGACATGTACCACATTAAATTTTGTAACTACGGTTTTGGTATTTAGGAAATTTTGATGCACTATTGTTTTTTTGTTTTTTGTTTTAAATGTTTTTGTACATGGTTTTGTGACCTCCCTTATGCCCCCCTGCTTTCTTCTGATATGCTGGGGCTATTAAGGTTAAAGCCATTGCTCTGTCTCAGGAGGGTTGCTTAATCCTCCAGTTTTGCACAAACATGTTACATGCAATTTCTACATGTTTCCTTTACTTTCCCATCTTGCCTTCTGCTCAAATGCCCAGTGTGGCTTAGATCTTTTTCTTTTCTTAGCTATTTCCTCATCAGCTGCTTTTCTCTTTGCATAGTCTCTACATTCAACAGCTTGAGCTACTTTTACTGCAAAGTCATGCTGCATCAATTGCTTGTTGAGTTTTTCTGCCACTTTAAACCTCTTCCCTTTGACTGCAACCTCCAACCTTTCTTCTAAATCATCCTTAGGACAAAATATAATCCTGTGAGTAAATGGTTTCAGAAGAGGTGGCAATTAAGGCACAGCTCTTACCCCATGAGGGAGGCAACAAGAAAGTAAAATTGAAGCTGAAAGACCCACCCACCTTGTAATATTAAGGTACTCCCACTTCACAGTATATCCCCCCAAAAACAAAAACCGTGTTAGATATAAACCCCCTTTAAAAAACTCTTGCAAAATAATTTATCTTAAAGTGTCTATACGGCCAACAGGGTTTTTGTGGTTTTGGTATCTCTATAACATCTAAAAATGTATTCAAACCAAAAAAAATTAATTCTGGTGCTTTTTTGCCATGAAAGCAAGCTTTAAATTTCCTGCTTAGACCACGCCCAATGAAGTTGACAGCATAATGAAAGACTGGTGATGAATGACATCACTTCAGGAACATCTCAAAGCTTCATGTTCTTATTTCGCTTGATTGACGACTGCATTGTTTCACCAACTTTGGTTTGTTTGCTTTTTGTCGATGAAAACTCCTAACCGCTACTGAAACAACAGTGACCTGAACTACAAGGATTTGGCAATTCCTGACTTGGCATCACAACTCATTCAGAAACCCAGACTCTTTTTTTTTTTTGCACTGACTCACGGCCAACTTCATTGGGCGTGGCTGAAGCAGGAACTTTAAAGTTAACTCTTTGGGCGTTAAAATGTCGCATTCCAATTTTTTTCTTAGAATACCCTTTTACACGTTATAGAGATACCAAAACAGCAAAAGAACCCTGTTGGCTGTATAGACACTTTAAGCATACCAAATAAATTTATGATGCCATTCCAAATATAGGAACCCAATATTTCCATACCCTTGCCCTCCCCTAGAAAAATATCCTGATCCTTCACATCTTTCCTGGCCAGTTTTGCCCTCTCCCATGCATTTTTGTGTGGGTGAGACTTTCAGAGTTTACGAGGAGTGTACAAGGTTTACGAGTTCCTCAATCTACGTGTCAAATGACTCTAGCGATAACACAAACTAAACGTTTTTTTCTGTATGAACATCACTTTTCCAGGATTTAAAATTTTTTCTTTCGTTATCATATGATGTTAGTTACAAACATTTTGAGAAAAATAGGATTTTCTACAGCCTGACCTTTCAAATGTCCCTTTCCCTAACAATCATCAGAATCTCTAATGTGGAAATAGGCTAAATCTGGTACCCAGGGAGTTTTATATATATGTACTGCAACACATTGGAATTCTGCTATACATTAGAAGTGGGTCCAAGATTTCATGAAATGGGTTAAGAGGGGAGAGGATGCAGGTGGGGGAGGGGTGGGGGTTAGAGGTTGCCCTTCCTCTGGGCAGCTAGTTTGCAGTGTCCTCAAACTTCCGCCTGGCATGGGTTGGGCTATGTACACAGATGACCTCCTACATATGTATACAGTCATACAATAGTTGATAGAGTAGAATCAAGTCAAGTGATAATCACCTTAGGAGTAGGTCCAGGGTGGTGTGAAGATGTTCCAGGTTCTTTCAGATGTGGCTCAGAGTCAAAGTACTGTTGAAGTTCATTCCACCTCTTTTCATAACCCTTTGTGGCTTTATTTCTACTATTCAGACATATAAAATTAGTGAAATGTTGATTGCCAAAGATAAATTTCAGGACTACTATCAAGTCCTTCATAGTTTTAAAACTATTGATAACCTTGTATATTAACTTGTAGTACATTCAAATTCACTCTGACTAGTTGTAACCTACAATAATTATTACAGAAGTTACTGCCAAAACATTACTCTGCAAGCAGTTGGTTTCTCCATACATTTGTCTGTAAAATTTGGCTGGGAAGATGAACGTCTAGACGCGGTTCACAGGAAAAAAATTGCAGACAAATGTATGGAGAAAAATAAAAATTAACTGAGCATCTTCTAGCCAAGCTACACCCTTCAAACTTAGTATTTTAGCATTTTGATTCACAAATTGTGTAAAATTCAATTTTGGAAAAAGTTATTTGCCATCGGATTCCCATACAACACTGTAATTTCTGACCGCTTTGCCTACCTGTCAAGATGGCATTGAAAACTGTGATGAGGTCTGTTATTTTGGTAGTCAAATTCATTGGGTAGACTGCAAGCAGCCCCTCTTGCTCAAAGATCTGCGTTGGAAGAACACAAATCCAAACAAACGCTCATCTTTTGACAACTGTGCTACTCATGGCTTAGGGCTTTGCCACTGGTCTCTGTTCATGCATTCTTCCCTGGGGATTTTTTAGCAAAAGAGAGACTGCTAACAGTCTATTCATTTGGAAGATTAGTTATATATCATATTTAATTACTGTAATAACATTCTCTGAACTTACTTTTCTAGTTGATGGGATGATTTGTTTGGTTTGTGTTTATTGTGTCCTTGCTGGATTACACCTTGGTCACGAAGTACTGCAATTTCCACATCACTTGTCAGGTTATCCAAAACTTTAAAAATAGAAATTCATCATAAGGCGAGAACTCTAAATCTGGCCTATCACAAGTAACTGTTAACTTTATTATCACAAGTAACTGTTAACTATCAACTTTATTGCCAATTATCAAAATATGGCTATATCAATGATAATATCATTGTTACAAGGGATTTTTCAGTGTCTCACTTTTGTCAAGCTGAAAGAAAATTCTGTCATCTTAGAGACTGTAAAGTATCTCTGTTTCTTGTATTAGAGTTAAGAATATTGCTGCTCATTCGCAGTCAATTATTCAAATACCTGATTTTGTTGCTTTCTTCTTTATGTCTTTAAGTCTCTTCTCTGTTGAAAGCTTGCAGCATTTGATTCTACGTTCTCTCAATTGCTGAAATTTCTGTTATAGTACAAAAATATCGTGCAGAAGTCAAAACAATGGCCAAGAAAACAACTTTGAAAATATTTAAGAACCGGTCAAGAGCCTATTAGCACCACCATTAAGAGAAGACGCTGGAAATGGATTGGTCATAAACTAAGGCGGGGTAAGAGGAACATAGCGTGCCACGTGATAGACTGGGATCCACCAGGCACAAGGAAACATGGCAGACCGAGAATCACGTGGTGCAGAAGCATCCTGAAAGACCTGACGGATGCCAACTTGAGTTGGTGCAAGGCCAAAAGTGCGCCTCAAGACCAACAGAGGTGGAAGGAGACTGAGGACGCCCTATGCCCCCCATGGGACAAAGAGGACAAGATGACGATGATAATGATGATGACCTTTGGCTAAGTTGAGTGGCATGCATTAGATGAAAAATTGATGTCACATAGACGTAAAAATCTACCCTATTCTGTACTAAGCCCAAGGGGATAAACAAGGAGAATTTCAATCACGCTGAAGTTTCAGTCTGGTTAGGATGGTTGAGATTTCAGCCCAGCTTCTGAAACAAGTCCTCCTCAAATGAAGTTGGCGACTACATGGACAAAGATTCAGTCAAAACTGAAATTCAGCCCAGGTTCTAAATTCCAGCGAAGTTTCTCAGCCCATGTGAGCCAAATGCAATTTAATCCCACACTGGAATAACAACAACAATTTTTATTCACACAAACAGCTGGATTAATAATGTAAAAGAATACAAATCAACAATAGACAAGAGAAAAGATTATACACAATCCACAGTCATGCACAGGGGTTCTGAGTTGGCTGCTATTAAGGAGAAAAGGTTTCAGCCCAGATCAAAATTCATATTTAAAGTAACTGGACAGAGTGGAGGGAGTAATGGGGTCGGTAATCACGAGAAATAGAAAATGGACCTTTTCAGCATTACAGCAGCAATTTTGAATTCTATTGTAAGTTTCAAATAGCTATTATGGGATGCTCAAGGGGCAAATTGGTATATATTTGTCCCCTAAGCATCCCATAATAGCTATTTAAAACAACAGAATTCAAAATGGCCCAAAATTGGATTAGCACATAGGGCAGTTTTCAATTGAGTCTCATGAAACCAAAACCAATTTAAAAGTGATCAAATAAAATAAAAAGCTTTTTGCCAAGTTAAAAAAAAAATCTGTCTAGGAGCTTCAGAGCCACTATACATTTTCCATAAATTTTAAGTGTTTGAAGACAGAATTGCTCTGATCATGCTTATCTCAATTCTATAATACAAAAAATGGGGGTCACCAAGCTCGTTTTTGAGTTATAAGCACTTGAAGATAAAAATAAGAGTGTTTCTAATAGATATACTAGGTTGTACCGTTGCTAGGGTAACCTGTTATATATAATTAAAATATATATATATATAACTTGTTCACTAATGATTGGGCATTTGTGTGATACCTTTATTCTGGGACCATATCATAAAGAGTGGTAGTATTGAAATATCAAAGTATAAGTGATGGAAATAGTATATGCGGTGATTGTGTTTTCAATGAAACGGTGCCAATATTAATGTTTAACGCCCAAGACTATATTTCAGCCGGGGTTGAAATTCGACATGTAATTGCAACAAAATTCCTGTCCCTTCACCGGGATGAAATTTAAACCAAAGCTGAAATTTGCCGTGATAGCTTGATGACCGGCCTCATCAAGTGATAAGGCCGGTTCATGTAGAGCTTGCTTACCTGCCATTTTTCATCCGATATTCCACGTGGAGGACCTTCTTTCTCTTTTCCACCGTCACATTCAATGCCAGAAGTACCTTGTTGTGGAGGAGGAACGGTTGAATACATTTACAACGCAAATCAAATCACTTCGTTTCGCCCTCCACAGGGTATGCTTCCCCCGACGCTTCCTCCATGTTGCGCGCCATGTTTAAAATCCGCTGAACGACGACCGTGCTGACTGACTGCTCAGTCTTGGTCGTCACGCATGAAACTCTACGATGACTCTCTGCATGGAGTAGGAGGGTTACCGGCGATTGGGACTAATGCCATGGACAGAAAATGGTGCAAAAGCAATCTATACATGGAGATTAGTTCAGAAAAAAAAGATATGCCCTTACTTTAAAACAAATTACTGCAAATCACCGTCAGCATTTCGCTCAGAAAGTTGTAAAGAGAGAATGTTCTCATTAGTATTGAGCAAGGTACCAGCGTAAAAGTGCTTTTCTAAACATTTTTTAGATGGTTTGTCTGTAATGGATTGCGGAATATTATTCCAAAAGAAACTTCCAATAACGCTGAGGCAAAATCTCCCAAGATTAGTTCGAAATGAAGGTATTGCAGCTTGGTTGGATGATGCACTACGGGTACTGTAATTACGTAGTTCAGATACTAAGGAAACAGGTAAATTAGGAAACTTATCATGGTGGAAATAATCATAAAAAAGCATACACGTGTTCAGTTTAACAATATCAGGAAATTTCAGAAAGCCCAAGGATGAGTAGTGTGGAGTTATTGATTCCATTAGAGGAACATCATTTATAACACGAACCGCTTTGTTTTGTAATTTTACGATTTGAGACAATGGAACGTTATAATTATTTCCCCAAAGTGTACAAGCATAGGTAAGGTAAGGATAAATAAGAGAATAATACACACTAATAAGTGTTGCATTTGATACATAATGTTTCAACTTAACCATTATATTTATATTTTTGCTAATTTTGCCACATATGTAGTCAATATGGTCATGCCAAGTAAGGTGACAATCAAAATACAGACCAAGATATTTTACACAAAAGGACTTCTCTAAATGAACGTTTGCTACAGTTAGTGGTAGATAACGATTGCAACTTTCCTTTTGACGGGGCATAAAAATAAGAAACTTAGTTTTTGTCAAATTTAGGGTCAATTTATTGAAAATCGCACCTTTTCGACAGGTGGCGGTGTTGCTTTGTATGTCAGATCAGGCTATTCTTTCTCAATTAGAAATGACCTCAAAATAGACTCAATTGAAAACCTGTGGATAGAAACTAATGATATGATTGTGGGTGTCATTTATAAACTCCCAAATTTTTCAAACCCAGAATTTTTAGAGAAACTCGAAGAAACTCTACACTGTTTTTCTCGCTAAGAAAAAATGCATTCTAATGGGCGACACTAATATAAATACTCTTACAAAAACAAGTGTTTCTAAGGAATATATTAATTTAATACAATCAGAAGGATTCAATCAGCTGATCTTTGAAGAAACACGTATTACTGAACATTCACAAAGCTGCATTGATCATATCTTTACAAATATTTCTACTTCCTGCTCAAAAGGCAGCCTCGCTGTTGAAATTGCGGATCATCTACCAGTCTTTACTATTTTGTACGACCTAAAATTTAGTCCTTTTCCTGACTATTTCGAATTCAGAGACTTTCGGAGTTTTGAAAATGAAAATTTCAAAGAAGATCTACGAAAAGAGAGCTGGGATTCTATCTACAAATGCAATGAAGTAAATGAAAGTTATTCCAGATTCCTCCATATTTTCAATAAAGTAAGTAATATTCATGCCCCACTTAAAAAAGCCGTAGATATTTACATATCTATGTATTAGCTAGGAATTGGAAGAATAAAATTTAAAAGAATTTTTAAAACAAACATTTCGCTCGTCACGTGTTCCTCAGGTTGAGCAGATAGATTCCGTGACGAGCACATCCATATTAGTAAGGATACAGTACCACCGGAGCTAATTTACTGTCCTTGATTAGAGGCCCGGATTAGAGGGAACACTTGCTAACATTAAGTGTTTCTCACGGCAGCAATGCTTTCCCAGTTAAAGCACGTAATCAAATTTCGTGCTGTTACTCGGCGATTGCTCAACACTTCAGTTCTGAAAGTAAATTATCCTGCTGCAGCTAAATCTGCAAGCGATCCAACGGTGAAGAACATCCACAAAGCAGACTCCAATGGAATGCTTCATGTGACGTGGAACAACAACACTGTTAACCGCTACCCGTTTGTCTACCTGCGAGACAACTGTCAGTGTCCAGAATGTTTTCACGAATCTTCTCTCCAAAGATCGTTCGATACGGTGGGCCGATTAAAGGTGGACATTCAACCACATCGAGTTGATGTTTTGCAAAACGGCGAAGAAATTTCTGTCACTTGGCCAGATAAACATGTCAGTGTGTTTAAGTCGGAGTGGCTTCACTCCAGACGCCTGACGGAAGAACAAGATACATCGAAGCGACCATCAACGCTAAACAGAGAGGGAGTGATTTTCTGGAACGCAGATCAACTTCAAGGAAAGATTCCTCGCTATGACTTCGCTGAGGTGATCGAGGATGACCGCAAACTGTACGAGTGGCTTAATTCGCTTCATAGCATGGGAATTGCACTAGTAACCAACACTCCTCTTCAATCAGACGAGGGTTATAAATTGTGTGAGAGGGTTGGTTATCATAAAACCACACATTACGGGTATGTAACTTTTCGAGTTTTAGTACATTTCGTCTCGACCCCCCGGGGGAGGGCCCCAAAGGGTAGCGTTTTTCAGCCATTTTGGTCATAAATGGGATATCGGTTTTGGCCATTTTGGGCTTAAATAGGGTATGGTTTTAGCACTCTAGTCTTGAATTGGGTATGTTTCTTAGAAGCTACTTTTCGATTATTGTCAATAAGACCGTCAACTAAAGCCCTTCATAACTTATGTTTAGGGCAACTGTTCCAGCTACAAAGGTCATAAACAGGGTATCAAATTTTTGGCAAGGTCATAATTAGGGTAGTAAAAATGACAGATTTTGGTTATAAATAGGGTAAGGGTTTTGGGAAGTGGGCTGCACACCCCCACCCAACTTTTTTGGGAGTACCCCCCCCCCCCCGGGTCTCGACTCAGAAAATGTAAAGAGTACATGTACGTCGGTTTTCGTGATACCCCTAGCTGGGTACCACAAAAAATCAGACACCTCGAAAAACTCACAAAACTCATAAATGTTTTATGGTCACGCAATGTTCATAAGCAACATTGCTAGATCTTGCTAGAATAGAGCAAGATATTTTGATTTTCTCTCAGGTTTTAATGGCTGTCACGTCGATTTATAGACAGAGAAAAAATGTTTTTTACCAAAGAAATTTAGTAAAAAATAGTCGCTATAATGTCACTCAAATTCAACTTTTTATTGTTTGATCAATATACATTTTTAGCTTTGGCAGTTCTTCGAATTCAAGAGAATGTTTAATTTCTTGATCAATAACGATTTCTTTAAACATAAGCAGCGAATATTAACGTTAAAAGCCGATGTTTTGGCGTCATCGTGACACCATTGTCAAGGCAAAGTGAATAAATAATGCAAAGATTTGATTTATATACAGTCTCTATGAATTAGCATAATAACAGAGGATCACAAGTTCTTCAAGTGAATACCTTTGCGCAAAGTGAGTCTGTTTGCATGTCTATGCTAATTCGTAGAGACTGTATATAAATCAAAACTTTGCATGATTTATTCACTTTGCCTTGAGAATGGTGTCACAATGACACCGAAATGTCGGCTTTTAACGTTAATATTCGCCTGCTAATGTTTAATTTATTTCATATTATTATTAAAACAGTGAATTGTGCTGATTGCATGACAAGAGTGGTTTAAATTTTTGAGGTCTGTGTACATGTGTAGCCTGCAGTGCAAGCATTATTTTAGAAGGAGAAAACTATATAACATCTAGTGAGGGTCCACGTTATGTATTAACAGAAAGTGTATCATCCAGCTGTAAACCATGATACACCTCTGTAAAACACTGTGCACCCCTTAAAACAGCACTATACACCCCTATACCAGCACTATACATCCCTATACAGCACTATACATCCCTATGCATCCTCACAGAGAACAATAGGCCCCTATACAGCACTATACTTAAGAAAAAGAAAACAGGTACCGTGTTTCTATCGAGTTATAGAAACACGAGTGGAAGTTTGGGAGAATGAAAAATGCTGTGGGAACACGAGCCATAGGTGAGTGTTTCCATAGCTTTTTTTAGTTCTCCCCAAACTTTCACGAGTGTTTCTATTTAACAATTAGATTATGAGCTCAAGATTTCTATGAGGTGATAGTTGATTCAGCCTTTGGCCTCATCAACTATCCGCCTCATAGAAATTGAGAGCGAATAATCTAATTGTTTTAGTAGAATTCTAACTGAATTTTCCTTCAAATAACGATTCCAATTATTTCTGGTCTTAGTATTAAACTTCATGCTGTAGAGAATTTGCTTGGACTGAATTGTCAATTTGACATTTGCAGTTGTGTATGCATGCTTATCAGTTTCTGTAAAAACATTCGAGCATTTTTATTTCAAGAAACCGTAAATGGCCTTCTTTTACTCTTCTTAGGAATTTTGTTTCATTTATTTCCAAATATTCTTGCAAAACTTCGGAGAAACATGGAAACGTTGCATTTTTTTCGACCACACCAAGCTACTGAACACTAATGGCTGATAGTGTGCAATGGTTCAGCCAATCAGA
The DNA here is from genome assembly GCF_042242905.1 of Orbicella faveolata. Lineage (NCBI taxonomy): Eukaryota > Metazoa > Cnidaria > Anthozoa > Scleractinia > Merulinidae > Orbicella > Orbicella faveolata. Next base: position 13,654,750 of record NW_028301536.1, on the reverse strand, counting down.
TTACAGTATTTGCAACAGTATACTAGTAAAATTCTACTAAAACTCGATAGAAACATGGAGAACGTGTTTTCTATTTCTTTTAGAAAACTGACGGAAAAAAGGGTAACAACTTGTTTACTTTGATCATCAAAATGTAAATTCTCTTCATTCACGCCATCATTACGTCAACAGCTGGTGCTAGTTCTGTGTTTCTATCGAGTTATAGAAACATGATTTTTAACCAATCAGCAAGCGTATTTTCTTGGGGCTGTTTTCTAAAGCCCTATACAGTACTATACACCCCTATACACCATTATTCATCCCTATACAGCACTATACACCCCTATACAGCACTATACACCCCTATACAGCACTATGCACCGCTATACGGCACTATACATCCATATACAGGACTATACGCCCCTATACAGTACAATACATCGTTATGCAGCACTAGTATTATACACCCCTATACAGCACTATACACCCCTATAGAGCACTATACACCCCTTTAGAGTACTAGACACCCATATACAGTGCTATATGCCCCTATACAGTACAATACACCATTATACAGCACTATACACCCCTATACACTGCTACGCACCCTTTTACAGTACTAGACACCCCTACAAACCACTATAGAACCCTATACAGCACTATACACACCTATACAGAACTATACACACCTATACGGCACTATACACTCCTATACAGCACCATATGCCCCTATTTAAACAATAGAGTGTTCCTGTTGAGGAACTATGGGCTGATAGTTGCCCCGCAGAAATTTGATGTTCTTAAAACAAATATTTGCTGAGAAGCGAAGCTTCGAGGGCAAATATGCTAGTTTAAGAACATCAAATTTCCAAGGTCAACTATCAGACCAATAGTTCCGAGACATAAACACTCTATTGTCTTTATTGTTGACCACTACATTTTCTTCCGCGCGCCAGTTCAAAATATCAAATTATTTTCAACTTTTTCAGATGAAAGCCGTGAAAGCCAAATGTAAAATTTAAAAAGGAAAATAAACAAAACCCACTTAAAGGAGCTCAGTCACGGTTTGCGCATATTGAAAAGTTTAGCCTCAATTTTTCAAATTCGTTGTTTGTAATCCGTGTTAATCTTCTCCATCATTAGCCATCCTTGTTCCGTTATGGTTTATCATTATGTCTTTGGTGTTTTTCTATCTTATTAAACTGTTATTTTCAGGTTTCCTACCATTTAAAGGTAATTTTGTATGTGGCCAAAATAACTCAAAATACTGTGACTGAACCTCTTTAATACAATTTCATTTGTTTATTTTTTTATAAGCTCGCTTGTTTACAGAAAATGTTTTCACAGAGGAGTACTAGCCATCCAGGTATTTTCCTCGGACAGGCACTATGGGCTGATAGTGTCTCTCCACAGATGAACACTCGTGTCACGTGATCAGTTTAAACCAATAAGAATCAGAAAATTTAGTGGTGAACTATAAACAGTATTATACATCCCTATACAGCACTATTCATCCCTATACAGCACCACACACCCCTGTACAACTTTATTCACCCCTATACAGCACTATACACCCCTATACAGCACTACACACCCCCAATACAGTTCTCTTCAACCCTATACAGCACTGTTCACCCTGATACAGCACTATTTAACAATTAGACCCGTAGCCCGCAAGGGCCACGGGTCATAGCCCATGAGGTGAAGCCAAATGGGCTATTACCCTGTGGCCCTTGAGGGCAAAGGGTCTAGTTGTTTTAGTATCACCCAACTAGTCAGACAGAAAAGGCAATAATAAAGTTAGCAAATGCAAGTTGAAGAAATATTTATTTGGGAATAAAACGAAAGAAAGCATCATGCTCGATTGCGCAAATTTCGCTACTTGAGGACTATTAGTAATAGTCCTCTAGTAGCGAAGCCAATTAAAATGCAGGATTTGCATTAGTCCACTAGTTGGATGATACTAAACACCGTTATACAGTGCTATACACCCCTTTATCATAATTATGGCTAGCTCCGTGAGTGGGCAAGATGAATAAAATCCTGTGCTGTGATTGGCTACCTGAGCGGACAAGATGGAGCTATCTTGCCAGCTCGGGACTACCCGCCATGTCCCGCAAGAAACATTTCCCCAAAAGCCAAATAATAAATCCTTTATTGACCAAGCTTGTTTGGTCAAGATGGCTGGATATTGGCCTCATTCTTTTTTTTGCGAGTTTATGGACTCCACCTCGGGCCATAAACATGCAAAAAAAGAACTTGGCCAATATCCAGCCATCTTGACCTCACACTTGGTCAATAACCCATACATACAGTACTATGCACCCCTATACAGCACTATACACCCCTATACAGCACTACACACCCCTATACAATACTATACACCCCCATACAGCACTGTACACCCCTATACAGCAATATACACCGTTATACAGCACTATATACCCCTATACAGCACTTTACATCCCTATACAGCACTGTACACCCCTATACAGCAATATACACCGCTATACAGCACTATACACCACTGCACATCACTATACACCCCTATACAGCACTATATACCCCAATACAGCACTATACAGAACTATACACCCCTGTATAGCACTATACACCCTTATACCGCACTATACAACCCTTATACCCCTATAGTGCTGTATAAGGATGTACTGGGATGTATAGTGCCGGTATAGGGGGTGTACAGTGTTTTACAGAGGTTTATCATGGTGTATTGTTATACCTCCCCACTTAAATACGTTTCCGATTGGAGGAGAACGTGTCACGTGTCGTGGGTCAAAGCTCACTAACTCCCTAGGGAAACAACAACTTGAACTTTCGAATCGCCCGTGATCATGACGTGCTCCTTGAAATTGCGGCAAATTTGTGAGCCAGCCGGCTTCGCCTCGGGGAACATTGAGGGTCTCGGGGAAACAAAACTCACTGTTTCCCTTGGGGCCAGCCAATTGTGCTGATACATGAAGTGGAATGGACCCTAACTAGATGTTTTATAGGACTTTCCTACCAAAGTACGATATTTATAAGTTAGAAGTTATAGTCTTGTTTAGAATACTTTTCAGTTGAAAAGTGTCATTTATGATTTGATTTTCAGCCATCATTTTGAAGTGCACGCAAAGTTTGATGCCAACAACCTAGCGTACACCTCACATTCTCTCCCGTTACATGTCGACTTGCCTTACTACGATTACGTGCCCGGGGTAGGTACTCCAGTTAACTGAATACAATTTGTAGTAGCTGCAGGTCAATGTTAGAGAGAAAAGGAGACCTTCCACAAAAAAAGTTGTATTAGCCAGTTAGTTAATCAGTTGACCTAACAAAAATCAGTAGCTGTGTCGTTATTACGAGACTGTGTGAGAACCAGTTTTACAGCGGAAAAGTAAACTTTCCAAAAAGATGTTTCCTCTATTTTGTAACTCTTTTTCCTCAGTTACCAAACGTTACTAGTCTGCCTGCAATCACCGTTTTCTCTTAGACGAGCGGTTGTTCTTGGGAACGCGAACGAAAGCTTAAAAGAGAGATAAAAAGAGGAAGGGTTGACACCTGTACCCTTGTTTCGTACCTTAAACCTTTGCCCCCTACTCCTCTATGATGTTCAAAAGAAAAAAAATAAGCTACAAGCAGTCTAACACGTTACCATAGCAACCAACCGCAGCTACAACACTTTTGATTGACACTTACTACGTGTAGCAACCTATATCTTGCGGTCGGGAAAAATAAAGCTTGGAGCCCTCCTTGCTTAGTATTTTACCATGATTTTTGTTTAGGTGCAAATGCTTCACTGTATCGAGCAAGCGTCCAGTGAAGGAGGTGCCAACCAGTTTGTGGATGGCTTTTACGTCGCGCAGCAGTTGAAAGAAAACGACCCAGAGACTTTCAATCTGTTGTCAACCACTCGATTTCAGTTCGTTGACCTTGGGAAGGATATGTTTGGTGAATTTAACAAGAAATTTCCCCGTCTTTTGATAGAGTAAGTTGGGTGCAAATTGTTAACGAAGATTTTAGTTTATTTTGAGCGCACAACTTTTTAAATTCGCTTTGCAATTTCACTATGTGTCTGCGAATTTGGCAGTTCCATTATTTTATAGTAAGAACGGTCAATCAAAGTGGAAACTTTGGACTGAAAGAATATAAGTTTGGTGCGGAATTAAGCTGCAAACGTCGACGTTACGGAAATACATGTAGGAGTGATAGAGTAATGGTATAAGAAATCACCTTTAGTACCACACCAACTTAAGCTAATGCTCTGAAGTCGAGGAAAACCTTACAAAGAATAGTAAAGGTCATGAAAGATGGTTAAAATGTCAGTACTAGCCATGCTTTCTTCAGATCGAATGTAAGAAAGCCGTACACCGAATGTTAATACACCGAATGCAAATATGGCGGACTGCTCGGTTGGCGCCCGGGACGAGTCGCATGCAAGCGAGGCTAGTGAGGCTTTGATGTTTTGTTTTGACAGAAAAGTCTTGCATGGTCTTCGATCTGGTCTGTTTTTGTTTCGCCCTCCATATAAGTTGTTGTGTTCCTGAATGCCACCAGAAGGAATTGAAATCTTCCACAGCAGAGAAAGTGTTTTTTTTTTCGTTTCCGCGGTCGCCTCTCAGGGATAACAGACGAAGGTAAGTAGTTTACGATCGCCGAAGGAACTGTTAAAGTTTGTTCGTTCAGGCTGGAAGATCTTAGAAAATGTGTAAGCGACCGCATTTAGCTCCAAATCGTTTTCATTTGGCTCAAAGCATTCACTGGATACAACGATGGGGGCAGTTGAAGTTCATTCGCTTGGTTATTACACCGTAGTATTTGTTTCGTGCGATTCCGTGCGAGTGGACGCGAAGTCAACTTCTTCCTTTGAGACAAAGGATGTTTTTCAAGAGGAGCTTTTCTTTACTTTGGGGAAGGTACTGGCCATGAAAATCGTGTTGGAACACCACCAGACACCACATAAGCTCGTCATTTAAACGATTTTTCTAAGATCTTCTAATGTGAAATGTAGCGAACAAACTTTAGTTCCTGCGGCGATCGTGAACTCCTTTCCTTCGTCTCAACGAATTGCATTGATCCACTATTTTCCCTAAGCTTAAGAGGCGAACGGTGGAAAATTTATATCCCTTCTCGTGGCGTTCAGAAACACAGCAGCTCGTAGCCACAGCTAAATAAAACAGACCAGATCGACGACTTCTGGGAAGCATTGTCAAAACAAAACATCAAAGCCTCACTAGCCTCGCTTTCATGCAACTCGTCCCGGGCGCCGACCGAGTGGTCCGCCATATTTGCATTCGGTGTATATGACCATCTTTATCGTGAAGTGACAAAATACTCGTTTTCTATATTTTTCCAGGTTGGACGAGAATGAACAAGTTGTCCGATTTACTTTCAACAATCACGTGCGTGATTCCATCATGCTTGCTTCACCAGAGAAAACCATTCAACTGTACGCAGGTTACCTCACCATCGGTAGAATGCTGAGAGACCCTGCCAATCAAATAGAGCACAAAATGGTGCCCGGTGACGTAATTACGTTCAATAACAGCCGCGTGTTGCACGGAAGATCCGCGTTCAAAATCACAGAATCATCGAACCGACATCTTCAGGGATATTATATGGACTGGGATGTTATCTATTCAAGGATGAGGGTTCTGGCTCAAAGATTTAATATTCCATTTGGTTTGTAAAGTCAGCGAGGCATTTTGAAACTAACGGTATCGCGATCTTGTTTTTGCTCGAACTTTGAAGCACCGTATGGCGCTTATTCGAGACAGAGCGCTTATTTCATTTTTGGGAAACAACTGAATGTTCAAAACAAAATTTTAATACGGTATTTAAAAAGGAACAATAACAGACACTGTAACAGTAACAAATATACGGTGAATGTTCAGATAACGTGAGAGAATTTTAATCTATTTCGACGCTGATAGAGATCATTCGTTTGAAGGAATTATACACTGACATGGACAGAATAGTTGAGAAGCTCAGATGAAGATCACTGTTTTTGTAATGCGGCATTACGTGTGAGAAATAAGGAAGATGATTATTAGAATAGGTTCGAAAGGGGGCGTTTATTGGAAGGAGGGCCCTGCTAAATCGAGTCATTACGATAACTTCCAGTAAAATTGAAGGGTTCCGTTAGTTAGTTGGCCGAGTGGTTGGATGGAGCTCTCAGTTTGTGATCATCCTATCTCTAGTGAATTTTAGAAAACAGTCCTAAGAAAATACGCGCGCTGATTGGTTAAAAATCGTGTTTCTATAACTCGATAGAAACACAGAACCAGCACGAGCTGTTGAGGTCGTGATGGCGCGAGCAAAGAGAATTTACACTTTGATAATCAGAGTTAACAAGTTGATTTTCTTTTTTTCGACACGGTGTTTTCTAAAAGAAATAGAAAACATGTTCTCCGTGTTTCTATCGAGTTATAGAAACACTCGTGAAAGTTTGGGAGAACTCGAAAAAGCTGTGGAAACATTCGCCTCCGGTTCGTGTTCCCACAGCATTTCTCGTTCTCCCAAACTTCCACTCGTGTTTCCATAATAACTCGATAGAAACACGGAGAACATGTTTTCTATTTCTTAAATAGAAAAATATGTTACATCCACGCTATTGTGCAACTAGCAACCTTATAAATTGAACAGATCGACCTGCAGCTGAAAGGTGTTGCTTTTGTAGTAAACATCAGGCTACGAGACACTAACACTTGTGTATATAAAATACAGTAATAAAATCTATGATACGGGATATACAGGGACGTAGCCAGCCATTTTTTCCATTTAAGCCCAAATTGCACAGCGTAAGTCTTATATATCAGATTTTGCCAACGTCCAAAAAAAAAAAGAGAAAAAACTATTTCAAAGTTCTGCTTTGTTAATAGCCTTTCAGCATTTTTTCATGTATAAGATTGAAAGTCATTATTTTGTTTTTCAAAATAAAACGTTGATATAGCGGTGATTCGCTGTTGAATAGTAAGAAAAAGAAAATATGGCCTTTCGGCTGCTAAAATAATTATTTACAGCTAGCTTCGCCCCTGATTTAGTTATCTGCAATATCACCGCTGCACATTTCTGTTGGTTCTCTTCTTTTACGTACTAGAATTTCATTGGTTTTAAAAACAAATGCAATGATTAGCGACTCCTTTGAGCCATGCGTTAGTCAGCTGGGCATGCGCAATTCTATCGGAAGCGTGATATTTTCCGACTTCCAGGGTCGCTCGTTTCTCGACCGCAGGTCCAAGGAAACGAAGACTCAGGCAACGAGGCTGCGGACTGTACTCAAAGTTTGAGACCCGATTTTCAATTCTTGGGGATTTCTCTAAAATGTCACTGCTGGGACTTCGATGAATTTGAGAAACAAAAATAGGCTATGAAATGGGAGTTATACCCCTAACAGGGTAATAGGCTCCTGACTACAACCCCGCCCTAAGGACCATCCTGAAACGTTCCACATGTAATGGTGTCGTTCTCACAGGACTGGCAAGCCTGCACGTGCAGTAATAAAATATAAGATATCGAATTGAGTGGTGTGAACGATTAGCAACAGTTTTCTGAGTCACAAGTTGGGTGGGGGAACCTCTCTCCGAAGACTGAGAAGAGGGCCAGAGCTTGGCTATCAGGGTTACAAGGCTATGGGAATGGTTCTCCGAACTGCGGAGTATTATGTCGGATCAATCGTGCTGCTCTCAGGCAATCAAGATCGAGTGCTTTTGTTGTAAGTAATATAAACGTAACAATGAAATCGCTTTCGCCCTCCACAGGTTATGTTTCCGCCATGTTTAAATTCCGCTCTACCGTGACGCTGCTGTCTGACTGTTTAGGCCATCACAAAAGAAAACTCTGGGAGTAGGAAAGTGGGGTAGACTGCTGGCAGCCGGTTTTTTCTCTGAGGGTCACTTAGACGAGTGTTAATCCATTGCGAACGCAAAAGGGCGGTACGGCCGTGACTGAGTAGGGAAGAAGGCGAGACAAGGGCGATGTGCGTGCTGCATAACGTGCTTGCATGCGCCTATGAATGAATGAATCGTCCATTCCTCCGTCCATTCCCCTGTAGGCTAAAGGGTCTCGCGTCATAACCTCTGCTGAATTTTGAGATGAAACAGACTGCCATGTCAGCAGTCTAAGAAGTGGGCAGAATGCCACAGAAAAAAATGGTGCAATGGATTTGCCCTAGCTTCGCCCTTCGCTAGTCACGTGTTCCTGAGGTCGAAAGAAAAGCAGACTCTACATCCATATATGCAGATGTTAGAGAACCAGCTTGTCGTGAGCTTGTGTATTCAGTGCAGTGAACCATTCAGTGTTTCCCACGGCATGCAGCAATGCTTTCCCAGTTAAAGCACGTATTCAAACTTCGTGCTACTACTCAACGATTACTGAACACTTCTACAGTTCTGAAAGTAAATTATCCTGCTGCAGCTAAATGTGCAAGCGATCCAACGGTGAAGAACATCCACAAAGCAGACTCCAATGGAATGCTTCATGTGACGTGGAACAACAACACTGTTAACCGCTACCCGTTTGTCTACCTGCGAGACAACTGTCAGTGTCCAGAATGTTTTCACGAATCTTCTCTCCAAAGATCGTTCGATACGGTGGGCCGATTAAAGGTGGACATTCAACCACATCGAGTTGATGTTTTGCAAAATGGTGAAGAAATTTCCGTGACTTGACCAGATGAACATGTTAGTGTGTTTAAGTCGGAGTGGCTTCACTCCAGACGCCTGACGGAAGAACAAGATACATCGAAACGACCCTCAACGCTTAACAGAGAAGGAGTGATTTTCTGGAACGCAGATCAGTTTCAAGGAAAGATTCCTCGCTATGACTTCGCTGAGGTGATCGAGGATGACCGCAAACTGTACGAGTGGCTTCATTCGCTTCATAGCATGGGAATTGCACTTGTAACCAACACTCCTCCTCAATCAGACGAAGGCTATAAATTATGTGAGAGGGTTGGTTATCATAAAACCACACATTACGGGTACGTAACTTTTCGAGTTTTACTACATTTCGTCTCGACTCAGAAAAATGTAAAGAGTACATGTACGTCAGTTTTCGTGATGCCCCCACCATCTGGGTGTCAGCTGCAGGGTGTCACGAAAACTCAAACAGACCCCGAAAACTCAATCAAACCCCGAAAAATCAGACACCTCGAAAATAAAGATATAAACTTAATTTGATTCCTATCACCTAAAATGTTTTATCGTCACGCAATGTTCATAGGCAACATTGCTAGATCTTGCTAGAATAGAGATATTTTAAAATCTTCACGGGTTTTAGTTTGGCTGTCGCGTCGATCAGACAGTGAAGAAATGTTTTTTTGCCAAAGAAATGTAGAAAAAAAGAGTCGCTATAATGTTACTCAAATTCAGCTTTTTATAGTTTGATCGATATATATTTTAGTTTGGCTTTGGTAGTGCTTGGAATCCAAGTTAATGTTTAATTTATTTTGTATTATTATTAAAACAGCGAATCTACTACAATTTTGTGGTGATTGCGTGACGAGTGGTCTAAATTTTCGAGGCCATTTTTTGAGGTATGTGCTTCAATTTGAATAACATTATGGCGACTATTTCTTCGGGAAAAAAGTCGTCGGCAAATGCCATCAAAGTGCCAGTTGCTATTTCAAACCATACTACCTTTTCACTGTTTGATCGACACTACAGCGATAAACGGAGAAGATGGAGTAGGGCTATTGCCCTCGCAGTCCCACCCCTACGCGATCCCTTAGACTACGAGTAGTCCTTCTTTCGCTTAGTCCGTCGTGCATGAAGCGAAAGAATCGAAAACCGCGAGGAAAAAACCGCGAGAAAAAAATAACCGCGCGAAATCCTGGCGGTTAGGAGCGCACCAGGATTTCGCACGGTCATTTTTTCCTCGCAGTTTTCTTTCGCGTTTCGCAAGACGGGCTAAGCGAAAGAGGGACTGAAACATACTAGCAAAAGTATGGCTCAGTGACATAACAACACAAGTTGACGAGGCGTGCTCAACACAACAACTTTTTTCTCTAAGCAACTTGGGTAATACAACAGCTTAACACAACTTCCGGTTACGAATATATTACACTGCTTTCCCCCAGATTTTCAGGATGCACTTAAACCCAAGACATAGTGATAACCCACAGTTACAGGTTAAGTTTAACAACTGGTTTTCTAATCCTTCGAGATCTTCGCAAAACTGTAGGTGGACTACTTACAACTAAAGGAGATACAACAGTATCCTCGTTTTCAGGCAGATCTACATGTGGTTCAAAAGTACTATCGAGAGGATTCACATTATCATCATTTATTTTCTGACCACTTGATTCAGGCACCACGACATCTGGCTCACTGACATCATCTGGTATATTATCATGTGCTCTTATCATGTGATCAGTGTGCACATATCTGGTTTTGTGTCCTGTCCTAACTACATAGGTTCTGGGCCCACAAACTTTAATTATAGTGCCTGGAATCCACTTATCAGTCTTAGAATTGGCCCTCGAGTTTCGTACCCGCACCCTGTCATTTCTTACAAAGGATCTTTCCCTCTTACATTTCAAATCCTTATACATTTTCTGTTTCTCTTGCTTATTCTCTACAACTTGTGCCAGATTAGGCTTAATCAGACTTAATCTTGTTCTTAGGCAACGCTTCACCATCAACTCAGCGGGGGTCACACCAGTTGTACTGTGAGGGGTTGTGCGATACCGAAATAGAAAATTAGCAAGTCTGTGTTTCATAGAGATGCCCTTTTTACCCTCAAGCACTTGTTTAACTAAAGCATCCTTAACAACTCTCACAGACCTCTCCGCTGCCCCATTAGATTGAGGGTGATAGGGTGGAACCAAAGTGTGCTTGATGCCGTTTTTGCGCATGAATTCGGTAAATTCAATGGACATAAACTGTGGTCCGTTGTCAGACACCACCTCTTCAGGTAAACCATGAGTAGCAAAAATTAAACGGAGCTCATCAATAGTCCATTCAGTAGTTGTAGAGCTCATATGTTTCACTTCAATCCACTTTGAGTGGCTATCGATTACTACAAGGAAGTAATCATTACCCTTCTGACAGAAATCAATATGGATCCGTTGAAATGGTCTAGTTGGCCACTTCCATGGGATCAGGGGTGCACTGGGTGGGGCATTTCTAACATTTTGGCATACTGTACATACTCTCACTGCTTCCTCGATTTCCTGATCCATTTTTGGCCACCACATGCATGTACGAGCAATTGCTTTCATACCACATATACCAGGGTGTTCCCAATGCAACTGCCTCAGCATTTTGGCTCTAAAGATTGGTGGAATAATCACCCTAGAGCCCCAAAGGACACAGTCCTGTTCACAGGACAGCTCATTTCTTCTATTATGATAGGGTTTGAGGGTCTCATCAGGACACCCTTCTGGCCAACCTGACATCACAAATTGATGTACCTTACCAAGTACAGGATCTACAAGGGTTGCCTTTCCGATATCTTCTGCAGTGATTGGAAAATCGTCATCAATTACCCTCACACTGTAGACCACACCCTCACTTCCCACTGTGGAGTCCTCATGTGGTAGCCTTGAGAGAGCATCACAGTTGGCATGGTCTTCAGATCTTTTGTATTCAATCTCATAGTCATACGCTGAAAGTACTAGAGCCCACCTCTGCATTCGAGCTGCTGCTAGTGTGGGGATAGCGGATTTTGGATTGAAAATTGCCAACAATGGTTTGTGATCAGTGATCAGGGTAAATTTACGCCCATACAAAAACTGGTGAAATTTTTTTACACCAAAAACAATTGATAATGCTTCACGCTCAATTTGTGCATAGTTCTTTTCACTTGAACTCAGTGTCCGAGAGGCATAGGCTATTGGCCTCTCCAGGCCATCATCCATCACATGGCTAATAACTGCTCCAATTCCATAGCTGGACGCATCACAAGCAAGTCTCAGTTCACAGTCCCCATCATAATGCACCAACAGTGCATCACTGGTGAGACCTTGTTTACAAGCTTCGTATGCTTGCTGACACTCTTTTGCCCATGTCCACTGGACACCCTTTTTGAGGAGCTCATGTAATGGTGCTAGTGTGGTTGCTAAACCTGGAAGAAATGGGTGATAGTACTGGACCATGCCCAAAAAAGATCTCAACTCACTGACGTTTTGTGGTACTGGTGCCCTTTTTACAGCAGCCACTTTTTCCTCAACTGGATGCAAACCTTCAGCATCTATCTTCAAACCCAAATAGACAACTTCCCTCTTCAGAAATTCACACTTTTCCACCTTCAAATGCAGGTTATATTTATGCAACCTCTCCAATACCTCAGCCAGGATTTTGATATTCTCCTGCCAACTGACACCACCAATAAGAATGTCATCCTGCTTACACACACATTTTTCTACTCCTTGCAAAATCATATCCATTTTAGCTTGGAATATTTTAGGTGCTGATTTAACCCCCTATGGTAATTTGGTGTAGGAATAGAGTCCCTTGTGTGTGCTAATTGTCAGGTACTCACGACTTGCTTTATCAACACTTAGCTGAGCATATGCATGCGACGAATCAAGTTTGCTGAAAAATTTTGATCCCGAGAGGGCAGCATACAAGTCCTGTTGGGTGGGAAGGGGATACTGCTCATCTTCAACAGCTGAGTTGATGGTTACTTTGTAGTCCCCACAAATTCTAACCGATTTGTCAGCCTTTGGCACAACTACTATTGGGCTTACCCAGTCTGAACTGTCAGTTTTAACGATTACCCCATTTTTCTCTAACTTATCCAACTCCTTTTCGACTTCATCTTTTAGTGCATATGGAACTCTACGTGGCTTAATAAATATGGGCTTTGCACCATCTTTCATGGTGATGTGTGCTTCCAACCCTTTCATGCCCTCATAACTATCTTTGAACAACTCACTGTGTTTAACTAGTAATCCATCAAGTTGACTTTTGGCACTTTCCAACTCGGATCTTGTTAAACTAAATATTTCACCCCACTCAAGCCTTATATGGTTTAACCAATTTCTTCCCAGCAAAGTAGGCTTCTTCTCATAATCAGCTACAATAATTGGCAATGTATATTCATGGCCCTTGTATACTACATCACACAGCATTTCACCACACACTGTAAGGGTTTCACCCATATAGGTTTTCAATTCAACTTTTGACGGACGAAGTGGAAAATTACTGAATTTCTGAGAATGTGTGCTCTTACTCATTATTGAGTAATCAGCTGCAGTGTCTACTTCCATTGCACATGGTGAACCATTTATGGTCATTTCTACAGTATAACTTTTGTTGGTAGGATTATCTGTACCAACTGCATACATGGAATAAATACCTAACTCATCATTATCATCACAACCTTCTGTGTTTGATTCTAAGACACTATGAACAGTACCTTTAGCTCCTGGTTGTTTTGTTTTCATGCCAGACTCAACATCTTTACTGCGACAAACTGATGCAAGGTGACCTACTTTGCTACATTTGTAGCATTTTGCTGACTTAAATTTACACTTAGGTGCAGCATGCTTACCACCACACCGGTAACATGAGGGTTCCTTAGTGTTTACAGTTTCCAGTTTATTTACTATGCCTTGGCTGTCATCACTTGCACTGACAGGACGGAATTCTTGAGTGTTCTTCTCTGCCATTTCCATTGACTTTGCAATCTGGCACGCTTTCTCAAAAGAAAGATCCTCGGTGTTCAAAAGTTTATTCTGTATTTTGGGATTGTTCAATCCGCACACAAAACGGTCTCTCAGAGCTCGGTTGAGAAACTCTCCATAGTTACAATGAATCGATAACTTCTTCAAGGCCACAATAAAGTCACTGATGGATTCGTCTTGTTTTTGATAGCGAGTTCCAAAATGAAAACTCTCTGCTATCTCCAATGGCGCTGGATTGTAATGTTTCTCCAATGCTTTGACAATGTCCGCAAAAGGAGTGTCTTTTGGTTTCACTGGTGCCAGCAGATTGCTCAGGGTAGAATATGCTTCGGGTCCAATCTCAGTCAGAAAGATAGCACGTTTTCTATTTGCAACTGCGAGATTGGCTTCCTCTTTACCCTCGCCTGTTTCTTCTATGACATTATTTGCCATGAAGAACATTTCCATTCTTTCCACATAGGAACGAAAAGTCTCTCGCTCAGGGCTGAACTCGCCGACACGACCAAACAATCCAATTCCCGCCATTTTGATAGCACGTGCTCAAACTTTGATCAAGTTGCCTCGGTCGAAAACAAACCTTTTTCCTCACACAGAGAAAATCAAAACTTCACTGGATTTCTCATGCGTCTTCGTGCATGTAGAGTATCCCATCCTCGTCGCCAAAATGAAACATACTAGCAAAAGTATGGCTCAGTGACATAACAACACAAGTTGACGAGGCGTGCTCAACACAACAACTTTTTTCTCTAAGCATCTTGGGTAATACAACAGCTTAACACAACTTCCGGTTACGAATATATTACAGGGACTACTCGTAGTCTACGATCCCTGGACTGCCTGTTAATAATTTTGCTGTCATGTGTCGTGCTTATGCGAAGGCAGCGCTTTATTGGCGGGGGCGCGTCGAGTAAGTACGGTACTTAAAGTGATAATCTTGTTTATAATACTTCTCGATTGAAAAGTGCCATTTATGATTTGATTTTCAGCCATCGTTTTGAAGTGCACGCAAAGTTTGATGCCAACAACCTGGCGTACACCTCACAGTCTCTCCCGTTACATGTTGACTTGCCTTACTACGATTACGTGCCCGGGGTAGGTACTCCAGGTAACTTAATAAAATTGGTAAGTAGGTCACTATTTGTGAAAAAAGGGAGACCTGTCAAAAAAGGATGCATTAATTAGTTGACCAAACAAAAGCAGTAGCTGTGTCATTGTTACAAGACTGAGTGAGAACCAGTATCAAAGAAGAAAACTAGACTTTCCAAAAAGTATTTTTTCCATGTTATTCTTTTACCTTTACCAAACGTTACTAGACTGCCTGCAGTCTGGGCTTTCTCCTAGACGAGCGGTTTTTCTTGCAAACGCGACAGCAAGAAAAGAGGATGGGACTGGGGGAGGTTGACGGCCGAACCCTTGTTTCGTTCCTTAAACCCTCAACCCCTACCCCCTACCTGATGTTCGAAAGAAAAACAATCTACAAGCAGTCTAACACGTTACCATAGTACCGTAAATCCTCGAATTAGCGGCCGGGGCGCTTATTTTAAGGTCAGAAGAAGACGGGGGACGTTTATTCGAGGGGGGCGCTTGTTTAATTTTTTCCATTTTAAGACATCATTTCCGCGTTAGCAACAACATAAGCTGTTTATCGACATAAAAAGCTGATCCTAAAGTTTAAATCGCGTCACCGATTGTACTTAACGTGTTCAACGTATTCACTTAACACGTTCACTTGACGTGTTCACAAACTGAAAGACTGTGCAAATCTAGTACTACGTGACGAAAACTATATATTTTTTGTTTTCTCATTACTCGTCTACAAAATGGGGGGAGGGGAAGGAGGTGCTTATTGAAGGAGGGGCGCTTCTTTTAAATTTCGGCCGATAGGAGGGGCGCTTATTCGAGGAGGGGGGGAGCGCTAATTCGAGGATTTACGGTAATCAACTTCAGCCGTAGTACTTTCGATTGACCCTTGCTACGTAAAACAACCTATATCTTGCGGTCGGAAAAATCTGACTGCAGGAAACAAAGCTTGGAGCCCTCCTTAATTAGTATTTTGCGATGATTCTTGTTTAGGTGCAAATGCTTCACTGTATCGAGCAAGCGTCCAGTGCAGGAGGCGCCAACCAGTTTGTGGATGGTTTTTACGTCGCGCAGCAGTTGAAAGAAAACGACCCAGAGACTTTTAATATTTTGACAACCACTCGATTTCAGTTCGTTGACTTTGGGAAGGACATGTTTGGTGAATTTAACAAGAAATTTTCTCGTCTCATGATAGAGTAAGTTGGGTACAAATTTTTAAAGCCTAGACTTTATTATGAGCGCGCAACTTTTGAACTTTGCTTTGCAATTTCCAAATGTGTCTGTGAATTGTCAATTCGATTGACAGGAATTGTCAATCCAAATGCAAACCTTGGACGGAATGAGGTTATAATATAAGTTTGGAGCGGAATTCAGCTGCGAACTTCGATAAATACAAGCCTCATTAAAACTTCTAAGTATGTAGGAGTGATAAAGTAATGGTATACGAAAACACCTTTAGCACCACACCAACCTAAGCTAATGCTTTGAAGTCGAGGGAAACCTTTCGAAATCTAGTAAGGCTGGTCATAAAAGATGCATACAGTAGTTGAAATATGAGGACAACTCGTGCTTTCTTCAGATCGAATGCAAGAACGCCGTACACCAAATAATAGCACAGCCACATGTATGCATAGAAATAGAAACCATGCAACTCTTTTTTCATGGTCAACATGGCTAGCGGCATGGAATGCGGGCGCGTACGACGAAAAACGACGTCGAGCAACATGGTGGCCATACTCCAGCTAGGTTGCCCGAGGTGTGCAGCCTCGGTTAACAGTCATATATTCGCAGAGGATCTACAACTACTTTGACAATGTTATGACGAATTTCATGATCAATAACAGGACGGACGCATGAAAGACAGACGTCATTTTGTTTATTGCACCGGTCGAAACAAGGTATCCGCTAACCAGTATTACGTGGTTTGTTCGGAAGCCGGTTAACGCTAACGTTAACGCCCAGGATAATGTTTTGTGTAGTTTGAGAGACTAAACAATATAACAGAAAAACTTCACCGTAAAGCAGGCCGCAAAGATTAAAAAAATCAAATCAAAATTCTCGCTTATCCTGGGTTAGCTTAATCAGGCTGTGAACAACCCGGCCAAGGAGCTCCGCTTTTAGGCATGGCTAAATCTATATATTAGTATGGCTATCTTTATCCTCAAGTGACAGGATACTCTTTTTCCTAATTTTTTTCTAACAGGTTGGACGAGAATGAACAAGTTATCCGATTTGCTTTAAACAATCACGTGCGTGATTCCGTCATGCGCACTTCACCAGAGAAAACCATTCAACTGTACGCGGGTTACCTCACCATTGGTAGAATGCTAAGAGACCCTGCCAATCAAATAGAGCACAAAATGGTACCCGGTGACGTAATTACGTTCAATAACAGCCGCGTGTTGCATGGAAGATCCGCGTTCAAAATTACAGAATCATCAAGCCGATTTCTACAGGGATTTTCTCTGGACTGGGATGTTATCTATTCAAGGATGAGGGTTCTGGCTAAAAGATTTAATATTCCATTTGGTTTGTAAAGTCAGCGAGGCATTTTAAAACAAACAGTTTAACGTGCTTGTGTGTGCTCGAAATTTGCATCAATGATGTGAAGTAACCTTTGATAAAACTGAAGAGTGTTTGAAGTTCTCAGTCTATGATCGCCTTCTTTCTTAAATATGACATGACATGGGATTTAGTTATGTACTCTGTCACCGCTGTAAATCTGCGGTGGTTCTGGTCTTCCTTTTTATTCGTTGTATTAGAATCTAGAGCGTAATTCAGGCAGCTCAGGGGAAGTTGTCTGACCCCTGGTCGATTGAGTTACCACCACACATGCGCACGCTAATAGTTTGCAGAACTTGCAGTAAAATCTTTAAAACAAACTCTTTAACTAAACCAAAGCACTGCCTTTTCGGCTTGCTCGGTGTTCGTCAATGATAAAGTGAGTTATATAGCTGTGACTGAGCATGTACTAACGTAATCTTAAGATTTACTTTTCATTATTGAAGATAACACAGCGGTTTTCAACTGAGTATCGTCAAACCGAAACCAAAGTGCTCACTCTGGCCAATCACAAAGGGCACAGACAATCCAGTGAGCCAATCAAAACTCCAAGAAAATACATGTAGCTGGCGCGAAGCGCGGGAAAAGGAGTGTGAGCGAGTCACGATTGGTTTTGGATTTACTTCTGGTTGGGTGGCAAAGTAAAGTTTAAGTCGATGATACTTGTATCAAGCGCTTTCGTTTGACCATCAACTATCATGTATTATAAGTTATGTGCTTGTACCTGCCTGTAGTTGTGAGTATTGTGAACGTAATGAGGTCAGTGTTCAAAAAAATAAGAAGGAAATATGGCCTTTCGGTTGCTAAAATAATTATTTACAGTTAGCCTCGTCCCTGATTTAGTTATCTGCAATATCACCGCTATACATTTCTGTTGGTTCTCTTCTTTTACATACTAGAATTTCATTGGTTTTAAAAACAAATGAAATGATTAGCGACTCCATTGAGCCATGTGTTTGTCAGCTGAGCATGCTCGATTCTATCGGAAGTGCGATATTTTCCGACTTCCAGGGTCGCTCGTTTCTCGACCGCAGGTCAAAGGAAACGAAGACTCAGGCAACGAGGCTGCAGACTGTACTTAATGTTTGAGACCCGATTTTCAATTTTTGGGGATTTCTCTAAAATGTCACTGCTGGGACTTCGATGAATTTGAGAAACAAAAATAGGATAGGAAACATGGGAGTTATACCCCAACACCTCAGGACCATCCTGAAACGTTCCACATGTAATGGTGTCGTTCTCATAGGACTGGCAAACCTGCACGTGCAGTAATAAAATGTAAGAGATCGGATTGAGTGATCGGACTGAAAGTGTTGAAATTGACACACGAAGGATCAGAGAAAATAGCTGGAACTAAATCGTTAACATCGATTCAGAGACATAGCAAGCTTCTAGCGAGCAAAGTGGAGGAGTGCCACCAAATAAAGGCCAGAGTGCAGGAACTGAAACTTGAACGAGGCGACGACGAGGAGGACATTAGAGCGTGGAGCACAGGAATCGAAAAGAGCTTGCTGGAGTACGAAGAGGCGGTCGAAGGACTAGGAGAGTTAGAACGAAGTTTAAGGGAAGAAGAAACGAGAGATTCAAGAGAAGGAAGAGAAAACCAGGTGGGAGATTAAGAAGAAGTTTGAAGCAAAAGCAGATGAGAAGGCGAGTGATGCAGGTAAACCGAAAGCTAAATTACCAAAACTTGTGATTACAAAATTCCAGGGAACCCACCTAGACTGGCAGAGGTTTTGGGGGCAGTTTGAAGCAAAGATAGATAAATCAGACATTGGCCCAGTTGCCAAATTCTCATATTTGAAAGAGTTGCTTGTACCAAGGGTCAGAACCACCATAGATGGGTTACCTTTTACCAGTGAGGGCTATACGAGAGCAAAAAACATCCAAAAAACCAAATATGGTAGACCGAGTGAAGTGGCCAATGCTCATGTTCAAAGCATAATGGGATTGCCAGTCATCACAGGAACAAACCCAGCAAGAATTTGTGAATTCTATCAGAAGCTAGTAACTAACATCCAGACGCTAGAAAGCATGGGAAAGGAGAAAGAAATTAGAGGGTATGTTAGACTTACTCTAGACAAATTACCGGGCATCAGAGCGGACCTCGTGAGGTTAGATGATGATTGGCAGGAGTGGGGGTTTCCACAGTTGGTAGAATCTTTGAGGAAGTAGTGTGAGAGAAGCCCAGTGCCCCTGGACAGCCATAGGGGTGGGAACTTTTGGAGGTATGACAAGGGAGGTGATCGGACATTTCAGACAAAACAAGAGGATTGGAAGCCCAAGCCCTGTGTTTACTGTAAATCGGCAGAACATAAATCACTTGATTGTGAGAAGATCAAAGGGGTAGCTGATAGAAGAAAGTATTTGAGTACCAATAAGTTATGCTTCAACTGTACCGGAACAAAGCATCGAACTGCTGAATGTCTATGCAAGACCTTTTGCCAGAAGTGCAATGGCAAACATCACACCTCAATTTGTGACAAGAACTCTAACCAGTTGATGTTAGCAACAGGGGAAGGCTTAGTAGTGTATCCAGTTGTTGTGGTAGAAGTAGAGGGAATTATGTGTAGAGCTCTATTGGACACTGATGCAGGTAGCTCATATGCATCAGCTACATTGATTGAGCGACTTAACAGACAACCTGATCACAAGGAGTACAAGAAGATCGAAATGATGATGACATCAACAAACCAGAAGATAGAAATGTACAAGGTGCGAATTTCTAACATCAAGGGAGACTTCAGCCTGTCTGCTACCCTGAGTAAAGTTGACAAGGGTGTCCTACTGACAGTTACCAACCCACGATATACAGAAGTAATCTCGCAGCATCAACATCTCAGGGGTGTAATTATGGATGACGAGGATACAAAGCAGGAGCTGCCAATTCATGTGATCCTGGGTGCCAGTGAATATTCGCAGCTAAAGACAAGCACAGTGCCGAGAGTAGGGAAGCCAGGTGAACCAGTAGCAAAGCTCACGTCCTTTGGTTGGACCATTATGTCCCCAGGTGCAGAGACCAATTTGAGTAGTGTATACCTAACCAGAAGTTCTTCAGCAGATTATGAGCAATTGCGCAGCCTTGATGTGTTAGGTCTAGAAGATAAACCGGCAGGCGATCAGCAGGCAGTATACAGTGAATTCCAAGAGCAGCTAGTATGTCATCCAGAGGGTTGGTATGAGACTGGCCTCTCGTGGAAAGCTGGCCACCCGCCCCTTCCTAACAACCGAAATGGAGGTCTCTGCCGTCTAGCTAATCTGGTGAAGAAACTTGAGAAAGAACCTGGCCACCTGGATGAATATGATAGGATAGTACAAGACCAGCTTGCGCAAGGGATTGTGGAAAGAGTGAATGGTGAGCCACAGGGAGAAAGAGAGTTCTATCTACCCCACAAGTTAGTGATAAGGGAAGCAGCAGGGAGCACAAAGATGCGAATAGTGTTTGACGCATCAGCTAAAGCAAGTCAGACAAGTCCCTCATTGAATGATTGTCTAGAGACGGCCTCCACTCCAAAACTTACTGTGGAGTGTGCTAGTGCAAAACCGTTTCAAACCAGTAGCGCTTTGTGGCGATCTCAAGCAGGCTTCCCTACAAGTACGCATTGGAATGGAAGACCGAGACGCCTTGAGATTTCACTGGATCAAGAACAGAGATGTGTCAAATGTGGAAGTATTGCGATTTACCCGTGCATTGTTTGGCCTCGTACAGTCACCGTTCTTGTTGGGAGGGACACTGCAACAACACCTGGAAAGCCTAAAAGAAAGGTACCCAAAAGAAGTGGAGGAAATCAAAAGGAGCATGTACGTAGATGATTTGATTACCGGTGGGGAAACAAAGGACAAGGTGCCTGACCTAAAACAATCGGCCATTGCAGTGTTTGGAGAAGCCCAGTTCGATCTACACAAATGGCATTCAAACAAGCCCGAGTTGGAAACGAGCGCGGAACCGGCCATTCCCCTGTAGGCTAAAGGGTCTCGCTTCATAACCCCTGCTGAATTTTGAGATGAAACAGAGTGCCATGCTAGCAGTCTAAAAAATGGGGAATTGCCACAGAAAAAAATGGTGCAATGGATTTGCCCTAGCTTCGCCCTTCGCTGGTCACGTTTTCCTGAGCTCGAAAGAAAAGCAGACTCTACATCCATATATGCAAATGTTAGAGAACCAGCTTGTCGTGAGCTTGTGTATTCAGTGCAGTGAACCATTCAGTGTTTCTTACGGAGCCCCATAAGGGACGTGCAACTTATCGACTTGTCAAGATGTCGAAATGTCCAAATGTTGAGCTATTGAAATGTCGAGATATCGAGATGTGTTGTCGAGTTTTGGATGTCGACATGTCGAAATGTCGAGATGTCGAGATGTCGAGATGTCGAGATGTCGAAAAAGAAAAGTTGAGAATGTTGGCCCAGAACGCTAACAGACTTATTGCAGGCTCATGAAGACGGTGTCATGGCCAAAAGAGTTAAAATGGCGGAAAAGGTCTTTACAGTATTTCTTCTCTCAAGCTGATTTTTCTTTAGGGCACAAGCTGTTCTTGAGAGGTACCTACCTGTCTTAGAATAACAGGCACACACGGATCGTGATCAACTGATAGAAAGGTATTTTAGCCTTGGTTTTACACAGTGTGAAATCTGTGCCTTCTTTGTCCTCACTCATGGAATCAGGATAAGCGTACGTCAGCTGAAAAGAATATTGCAGAGGGGTGGCTGAAGAAGAAGGGGACATCATATTGACCTTGGTTTGGTCATTAGCGCAATCGAACAAGAACTGGAAGGAAGTGGGGGCTGTATAGGTTACCGTGCAATGTGGCAGCGACTAAGAAATGATCGTTGAATGGTGGTTAGTGGAGAAACAGTGCGGCACGCTTTAAGGATAATAGATCCTGAAGGAGTGTCTGAACGACTAAGAAACTGGTTTAGGCGAAGACAATATAGAGGTAAGGGACCGAACTTCTTGTGGCACATTGACGGTTATGATAAACTTAAAGACTTTGGATTTTGTGCT